>NW_016819943.1:753508-815921 GCF_001698545.2 Rhinopithecus bieti
CAGGTCTGTTGGAGATTGCTTGAGGTCCACTCCAGACCCTGTTTGCCTGGGTATCAGCAGCAGAGGTTGCAGAAGATAGAATATTGCTGAACAGCGAGTGTACCTGTCTGATTCTTACTTTGGAAGCTTCCTCTCAGGGGTGTACTCCACCCTGTGAGGTGTGGGGTGTCAGACTGCCCCTAGTGGGGGATGTCTCCCAGTTAGGCTACTCAGGGGTTAGGGACCTACTTGAGCAGGCAGTCTGTCCCTTCTCAGATCTCAACCTCCGTGTGGGGAGATCCACTGCTCTCTTCAAAGCTGTCAGACAGAGTCGTTTGCATCTGCAGAGGTTTCTGCTGCTTTTTTTGTTGTTGTTTAGCTGTGCCCTGTCCCCAGAGGTGGAGTCTACAGAGACAGGCAGGTTTCCTTGAGCTGCTGTGAGCGCCACCCAGTTCGAGCTTCCCAGCGGCTTTGTTTACCTACTTAAGCCTCAGCAATGGCGGGCGCCCCTCCCCCAGCCTCGCTGCTGTCTTGCAGTTAGGTCGCAGACTGCTGTGCTAGCAATGAGGGAGGCTCCGTGGCCGTGGGACCTTCCTGGCCAGGTGTGGGATATAATCTCCTGGTGTGCCCATTTGCTTAAAGCGCAGTATTGGGGTGGGAGTTACCCGATTTTCCAGGTGTTGTGTCTCAGTTCCCCTGGCTAGGAAAAGGGATTCCCTTCCCCCTTGCCCTTCCAAGGTGAGGCGATGCCTCGCCCTGCTTCAGCTCTCGCTGGTCGGGCTGCAGCAGCTGACCAGCACCGATTGTCTGGCACTCCCTACTGAGATGACCCCAGTACCTCAATTGAAAATGCAGAAATCACCGGTCTTCTGTGTCGCTCGTGCTGGGAGTTGGAGACTGGAGCTGTTCCTATTTTAATGAATATTTTAACCCTCTTAAATCTTTTCCATAGAACTGCAAACCTGAAGCTCTCCGACTTCTCTGCTTAGTCTTGGTACTTTTATTCCATGGGAACTAAGATCAGGGCCACTTGAACTGTTTTCCCCAGTTTCCTGGAATGAGGGACGGGGACTGGGTTCATGGAAGACGCCCTTGGGCTGGTCGGGTACAGAAGGGCTGCATGTGCTCCGGGAGTGTTGGCTGCCTCCCTAGCAGCTCTTCCCTGCTCCTTCCATGCTAACAAATCCCAAATCCCCTCTTTTTTTTTTTTTTTTCCTGGTGTGTTCTCTCTGGCCATTCAGGACCTCAGGCCTCATGGTTGCAGGATGGCCAGCACAGCTCCAGGCATCACACCAGTGTAAGGTGTTTGGAGACAGATGGCTACCTCTTTAATGGGTCACTCGCTCTTTTTTTTTTTTTTTTTTGAAGATGTCTTGTTCTGCCTTCTGGGCTGGAGTACTGTGGCATAATCATAGATGACTGCAGCCTCCAACTCCTGGGCTCAAGTGATCCTCCCACCTCAGCCTCCCTAGTAGCTGAGAGCACAGATGCATGACAACACACCCAGCTAGTTTGTAAAATTTTTTGTAGAGACTGGGTCTTGCTGCCTAAGCTGGTTTTGAACTCCTGGCTTTAAGCAATCCTATGTGTCTCTTTTTAAGATAAAGAGAGACCTTTCCGAAGCCCTGGCTTCAGCTGGCCTCCTCTAATGTCTTGGCTAGAACTGCCTCACACGCTCATGACTAAACCAATCAGTGCGAGGGGTACGAGCTATGACGGTGATGGGGATGCTGATGGCTGACACTTTTTAATTTGTGCCAGGTGCTGGTCTAAGTGCCTTGCACGTACGAACTCCTCTCATTCCCCTGACAGCCTTACATGGGGGGTTATCTGCATTTCACAGGCGAGGGACAGGCTCAGAGAGGGGACATAACTTGCCCCATGAGGCACAGCCAGCACGTGGCTGACACGGGAGGCAGAGGGCGTATCTTTTTGACAGCCGTGCTCTCCTGTGTCCCAAGCCTCATAGCAAGCCCAGCCTACATGACAGGTGAGGAAATTGGACCCAAGTGACAGGCATGATTTCCAGCACAGCAGCCGGGGCGTCTCACTTGCTGGGGGCACCAGATGTTGGGGCAGCGGCAGACCTCGGGGGGGAGGCTGGTGTGTGCTGCGCCTGTCTCACTCCTGCGCTCGCATGGCCCATCTCACATGGGGCATGGCTCCATTGTGTCCGAAAGCAGTGAGGAGGGGGCTTCTCACAGAGATGGCATCTGACAGTGGTGGGAGGCTGGACGGCGATCTGAAGTGGAGAGGGCTGCTCAGGTGTAGATGGCAAGACGGGACAGTAGAGTCGAGTGGAGAAAATGCAGCGGTCTATATTGTTTTTAAACTGATCCTCTTCAGAACTCCCCCACCAGTTAGAAAAACAAACTGGGTGCTTGGTCCAGTAATGTTAACTGACCCCTGGATTTGTGGCCTCTGTTGTTTGCCAGAACAGTTTTGCTGTGGTCCCTCCACTCCTTTGTGCCCTGGCTCCAGGTGGGCTCACACGCATCCCTTGGCTGTAGGTTGCTAGACCCCACCCAGAGCTCTTAGACCTGGGCTAGGAGCGGATGCAACTCGGAGTCGCCCCTCTGGGGTGGGGGCGGCGTGGCTGGGAGGGAGGTGCAACAGCCACACCAACACTAGGTGCTACCATCTTTGAAGCACATGCGTGTGAAGGGCATGGGCACCTGGAAGCTCTGGACAACGCACCTTCCCCTCTCCCCCAACTGTCATTCCATCCTGGAGTCCACGCACATCACCCACTTAGAGCCCAGGGCTTTCACTGGCTCATAGGAAGAGGCACTTGGTGGCTGCCTGGTGTGATGGAGCTGCTGGTGGCGTCTCAGCACCTGGGGAGGTGCCTGCGGAGACAGAACCACTTCGGAGAGAAGCACACTGGGGCCTGGCAGAGGCACCACTGTGCCCTGAGCACTGGCCTGGCCCTGCCCCGGCCTGGTGTGAGCCCATTGGTGGGCTCGTTTCGTGAACCGGGAGATTGCCATGTCTGCTCCTGCCACCCCGAGTGGGGGCAAGAACCTGCAGATGAAGGGCCCTGTCTGCCACTCTGCAGCCATTGCCACGGGGACCTGGACGCATGGCAGCGCACCTGCCACGTGTGGGCATGTGTGGTGGGGGTGGGGGAGGGCAGAGGACGGAGGGAGCTGGAAGCAGTCTCTCTTTACTTGGATATTGAGGTCACCGCTTCACTTTCCTCTCAAGTGCAGTGAATCTCCAGAATGTAAATGCACCCAGAATGCGTTGGTTATGGACTTTATTAAAGCCTAGTATGGCCGTGCTTTGGGTGGGTGCATTAGCCAGAATGAAGGATGGCCTGTAGGGTGAAGGGGCTGTGGTAAGTTGGCCCCTCACTGGTGAGTCTGTTCTGCAGGTAAACTCACATAGATGGCGCCAAAATGATTTGCAAGATAATTCTTGCCCTTCCCTTTTTTTGCCTAGAAAAAGTCACTGTTGAATAAGTATGTTTTCTGCGATGCCACCACCATTACCTATTTCCATAGAAGGAAAATAAAACCAGATTACATCCAGTTTCTTCCAGTGCATTTTTTCCCATGAGTCTGAACTTTTTAAAACCAAAGCAAACTTCTGTTATTTCTAAAGCAGCACTGCTGCAGTATTTCTAAATAGAAACTCTGTTTATTTAGCATCTGAAGTAGGCTTGGGGAAAAGGGCCACAAAAGTGCCTTATTTTATTTATTTGTTTGTTTGTTTATTTGAAACGGAGTCTCGCTGTGTCGCCCAGGCTGGAGTGCAATGGCATGATCTTGGCGTACTGCAACCTCCACTTCCCAGGTTCAAACGACTGATTCTTGTGCCTCAGCCTCCCGAGTGACTAGGACTACAGGCGCCTGCCACCATACCCAGATAATTTTTTGTACTTTTAGTAGAGACAGGGTTTCACCATGTCAGCCAGGCTGGTTTCACACTCCTGACCTCAAATGATCCACCTGCCTTGGCCTCCCAAAGTGCTGGGATTACAGGCATGAGCCACTGAGCCCAACCAGAAGTTCCTTTTCCTTTTTTTTTTTTTGAGCCAGAGTCTTACTCCGTCACCCAGGCTGGAGTGCAACGGTACGATCTTGGCTCACTGCAACCTCCAGCTCCCGGGTTCAAGCCATTCTGCCTCAGCCTCCCAAGTAGCTGGGATTACAGGCACATGCTACCATGCTCAGCTTTTTTCTTTTTTTTTTTTGGTAGAGACAGGGTTTCTCCATGTTGGTCAGCCTGGTCTCGAACTCCTGACCTCAGGTGATCCACCAACTTCGACCTCCCAGAGTGCTGGGATTACAGGTGTTGAGCCACTGTGCCCAGCCAAAAGTTCCTCTCTGAAGCAAGCTGGACATGAAGTAGCCGGCAACCAAAAGAAGCTAAGGGCTACAACTTTAAAAAATGGTTTATTTCTCCTTTAACAAAATCATACAGCTTTCTCAATCCCCAAATTAAAAAAACAGAAAACAGGAAGAAAGGGAAGAAGGCAAAGGCCAGACGCACCTGCTGGACTTAAAGGCACATCAACCCACAGGCGTCTTTGGACTTGTGAGACATTCTGCGAGGCTTCTGGCCTCTCAAAGGCAAAGCTTTCCAGCGATTTCGTTAGTATTTCATCATGTGGAGATGAGATGAAGGGAGATGCTACGGAAATGTGTCAGGTAGAGCCACAGCAACAGAACAGCTTAAGAAGGGCTGGACACCCAGCTCCAGTCACGACACTTGCGGCTCTGGTGTCATCAGAAGCCTCTATCTCCCTCTATAAAGACGCCGTCTACACCCAGGGTGAGTCTCCTGAGTGGGGTCAGTGTTTGGGAGTGGGAGGCAGCTTGCTAGTCAGAGTCCAGTCCTTACGGCACAGTGCTTCACAGGAACACACAGACATCTATGGCAGACGCTCGGACACGTGTGGAAGCGACGCGGCTCCTGTCTGGTAGTGGTTTGGACTGTTGGGAGGAGGATGCGGGGCACAGCGGGCCGCTGGCTCAGCGTCAGCTTGTTGGAAAAGGGTCACAGGCAGGGAGCGCCTGACTCCAGTGGTGTCGTTTCTGCCCTCACACTTCAGTGCCGCTTCCCATCAGTGACGGGGCGACGAGAAACCGTGAGGCCCAGGTGACAAGCAGGCTCAGAACATGTGACACCGTCTTCGGGTTGCTGCTTTCCGCTAAGTTGCTGTCTGGGAAAGTCAACCATCTGTGTCCCAAACCAACTCAGTGACACAGGTGCTATTATTTCTCACAAATGCCAATTAAATCCTTTAAGATGAATAGAAATCTGGGTTGGATTAAGTGGAAAAACGCTTCCTTAGTTTACTTTTTTTTCTCAGGTGTTTTCATTGAGGCTACTCAGGAACCCAGTCAGGCTGCCCAGGACACCTGGGACCTGGGCTATGCCAGGCCTGTCTGCCACGGCCCTGCCTGCCCCACTTCCACAAAGGAAGAGAGGATGAGGCGCTGTGGACAGCAGTGGCCGCAGTTCTCGGGATCCAAGGACATTCTCATCACAGAGCACCTAGGGGAGGCTGGGCCTGTGGGCTGATGCGCAGCGGCCGTCCTTGCTTAGCAGAGCGGCTCACCCTTGGAGGCCGCTCTGTCTGCTTCCTCCTCGTGGAAAGAGCTCACACTTTTCAGCATTGCAGTTTTAACTCAGACCAAAGGGCAGACATGGAGCATGTGGGGCCAGAACGAGTGGGGTAAATGAAGTCCTGAAAGCAGACCCCACTTCTGCTCAGCACCAGCGCAGTGGCGCAGTGGCCTGAGACACTGTGAGAACCCGGTCAGGGCGAGTTGAGAGTCATCTGAACATGGAGGAAAGCGGCCAGGCTGACCCCACGCACCTCCCACAGCAGAGTGACAGCATGCCGCTGCCTCCATACCTGCGGTTCATGCACACATTGTGTATTTTCTGGTTAAAAGAAAAGCCAGCTGGGGCCAGGTGCTGTGAGAGAGAGCCCAGCACCTACTGGCAGCTGGATGGGTGGCATCCAGGGCTGTGCCAACCCCCGAGGCTGCCATGTGTTGCAGAGCTAAGTGACTACGTGCACTGGCCAGGCCGCAGAGGAGCTGTCCCTGTGCTCAAAGGAAGCAGAGGATTTGGGATTGGAAGCGCCAGGCAGCCAGTCCCCATGCCCAGGAAGCCCACGTTTGTGGCCTCAGCTGGAGCGTTCATCAGGAGCGGAGCCCACGTTTGTGGCCTCAGCTGGAGCGTTCATCAGGAGCGGAGCCGTGCAGTGGCGGGGTTATCCGAAACTCCCCACGTGGATGGAGAGAGAAGTTTCTGGCGCTCGGGGCCGGGCAGGCGTCTCTGCACTGGAGAGGATGCAGCTGCTCTGTTCACGGAGGGCTTCTCGGCTGTGGAGACACAGAGACTGTCACTGACTCATGGATGCAGTGGATGCCAGGGTGAGGGGTTCAGAGAGACTCCAAAATACACTCCAATTTTATAGGCCACAGGGATATGCATTTGCAATTGGACAGACAGATCTCAGCCACCTGCCAGAGGGCCTCATTCTGCCCTGCCACCAGCCCTGTGCCAGGCCGGCAGCTGCCTTTCCCTGCTTTGCCTTTGCAGCACGGCATGGTTCAGGCTCTGGGGCTTTCTGAATCTGCTCAGTGAAAATGCCTCGCAGCTGAGAAGCCTTCCTTTCCTTTTTAACTGGAAGAGTAACATCCAGAGTGCGCGCACACGGCACACACGCGGGAAACATACTGCTGCATGACTCATCGCAATCACACACACCCGTGTGACATGACGCAGAGGCTGCCTCTGCCCCTTCAGTCTTGTTCTGATAGAAAGGCTACTCGGCATCCCACTCAAGAGACTGGCTTTTGCTGTGACCCCCTGGCCCATGGCACCGTGTGGCAGGTGCTCTGCGGCCGGGTGCGCTGGCCCAGCCTGATGTGTGTGGCCTGCCCACGCTGCACAGTCCCTGGCAGGAAGCCTCCACAGCCCACCCGCCATCCCACTGCTCAGCAGCCTTTCCTTCAATACGGTCAGAATCTGGCCTTGGTGAATGAAGCTGCCGTGTATTTTTGGGGACATCCTGGTGGGCACATGTCCATGTTTTTGAGGAGAAGGCTGGGTACCGGGAAATGCACAGGAGGTGCAGCACGAGGCACTGTCCTGAGTTGCAAAGCGTCTGTGCCAAGTCCACACCCACACCCATGGGATGAGAGCCCCAGTGACTGAGTCCTCAACACACGGGTCTTTCCCGCTTTAGCGTTGCCGATGGGCGTGTGGCACTGTCTCGGGGTAGCTTGAATTTACATCTGTTTTATCATGAGTGAATGGCTGAGCATGTTTTTATATGTTGGCAAGCGAGCTGCAGTTCCTTTTCTATGGACTGTTCATATCCTCACCTCTATTTTTATTGGATTGGTTTTTTCTTATTTGCAGATAATGTTTACAGCCACACCCTCTGACCTAGCAATTCCACTTGCAGAAATCTGTCCTACAGATATATCCACATCTGTACTGCAAAATGGGGAATATACAAGGTTATTCACTGTGATGCTGACAGATTGGCGACAACCTGGAAGTGTGTGAGGTGGGCATATGTCACCTAAGCTGTGGTCTACCCATGCATCAGGACACCATGCTCCCAGCATGAGATGGGGCAGCTGGGTACACACTGGTACATGAAAACAGCAAGGTTACCAAGAAAGTTCTGGCCAAAAGAGAAGGGAAAGCTCCTCTACCCCTATACACAGGTCTCTGAGAGGACACGCAGGTGGCCGCCACGCTGGCCCATCTGGGAGAGGCTGTGTACCTGGGGATGGGGCTGCAGAGATTTCTCAGTGAACCTCTTTGATGGCTTTTGAAAGCATGTGACTCTATTAACTCCAAAAGATAGATCAATGAAAAACAATATGGTAAGTGGTTCCATCACGGTGTTCAGAAGACACCAGTGGTCTACTGTTGTGCAAACAGCACGCATGAGGCTTCAGATGAGGTTTTCAGTGACAGCAACACGAATCTTTAAAATGTGCTATCTCAAACACCACAGATGAAAATGCAGATACCAGGGCCTGGGAAACTGTTGGATGTCTCCAAATAACAGCCCTGGTGACAACTAAGGCTTTGACAGAGAGGATGCGTGGAGAAGTCTGACAAAGTCAGTGGCATCACATTTAAATGTGGAAAACAGGGCCAGGCGTGGTGGCTCATGCCTGTAATCCCAGTACTTTGGGAGGCCAAGGCAGGTGGATCACGAGGTCAAGAGATCGAGACCATCCTGGCCAACATGGTGAAACCCCGTCTCTACTAAAAATACAAAAATTAGCTGGGCGTGGTGGTGCACGCCTGTAGTATCAGCTACTTGGAAGGCTGAGTCAGGAGAATCACTTGAACCTGGGAGGTGGAGGTTGAAGTGGGTTGAGATCGTGCCACTGCACTCTAGCCTGGTGACAAAGTGGGACTCTGTCTCAAAAAAAAAAAAAAATGTGGAAAACAATATTTTAGTGTCTATGTATTAGACACGTATAGAATTGTGTGTGTGTGTGTGTGTGTGTGTATGTCTGGCCTTTAAATAGGAAAACCCTGGAGCAGCCAGCGCTGCAGACCCGCTCCCATATCCCCAGGTCTCTGAGGGCACCAGGACCTGAGGGCTACAGAACTGCTAATGGGGGTGAGGCTGGGCACAGGTCCTTTGCCATCCTGGGGCTCCCGGGGCCCTTAGGGAGTCAGGAAAGGCCACGGGACAGTGCTGTCCGGAAAGCAGCCCAGACCCTGGAGAACAGAGAGGAAGAGGAAGGCCCCCAGGTCCAGGGGCTATGCTGCTTGCGGAGCTCACACAGTCCCTACCCGCCGTCATCTTCACTCAGGGAGTCTCCTCCCTTGGCTCCCTGATTCTACTTCTACCTCCTAGAATCCACTCACCACAAAGCAGCCAGCGATCATGTCAACGCGTCCCCCTTCATACCCTCCAGCAGCTTCTAATCACGCTTGAACCCTCACCTCTGCCACGGTCACAAGGTCACGCCCGCCTGCCCTGCCACCTCCACCTGGGACCTCTCTTCCCCAGACACCCCCAGCGGCAGAGGGCATGCAGTCCCTGGCATACAGGCAGCCAAGATACTGAGGGGTGGGAGGAGAGGGGGATTAGGGTAAGCGGGGCCAGATTAAGCTCCTGCAGTCATTTGGGCAGGAAAAGAAAAGATGAAATCCACCAGGGCAGAAGCAGTCAGAACAGGATGAAAGGCAGATTTAGGAGAGACCCAGAGTCCCTGAGTCGGGGAGTGGGGGAAGATGAGGGTGCCTGGGGGCCTCTGGTGCGGCCTGCTCGGAGCTGATGCCATGGGCAGGTCCCAAGACTTGTGGTGGTGGTGAGCTGAGCATCGGGAACTGAGCCTCACACCGCAGTTCCGGGTGTGCAGAGTTCAAGTTCCTGGGGGCTGTGTGTGGCCTGGAGGTCTGAAGAGAGCCGGCTGGGCACAGAACCTGTGGCTTGGCCTGACTGCAAGCAGCACCTGCTTCCTCTGCAGTGAGTGCAGAGCCAGGCAAGGGCAGGCAGCGCCAGAGCCAGGAGGAGGGAGAGAGGGAAGGAGTCCTGAGCAGAGGTAGAAGACAGCCTGTGGCAGTGGAGTCCTGGTGGCCAGGGGTGAGGCAGTGTCCTGGAGGAAGCGGGGGTAGCAGCGCTGAAGCCACGGCAGCATCCCCTGGAAAAGTGGCCGGGCTCTCAGGAACCTTGGAGAGAGCAGGAGAAGGACAGGGAGCCCGCAGCAGGGCCGAGGTGGCAGCAGGACGGGGTGGTTCTGGAGACCGGAGGACGTGGGAACCTGAAGGGAAAGCCAAGACCCAGGCAGAGGGCGAGGCTGCGTGTGGGGAGGAGGGAGGGTGACCGTGTGACCGTGGATCGCAGGCTCCTCATCACGCCTCTGCAGTCCACGTGGACTTCACCTGTTCCATAGAAAGCTCCAGGAGGCACTCAAGGAGAGGAAAGAACTCGGGGGGCGGAGAAGGACCTGCCACACTGGCGTGCTTTATGTGCACCCTGAATGAACAAGAGTTTCCGGTCCCTATCAGTTTCCAAGCGGGAGTGAGTCAGAGAGGGCTCTGTCAGCTGCATGTCTGTGCAGACCCCAGCAATTACCTTTGCCTCCTCCCCAGGGCCCGTTGTTTCTGCTTTTCTTTTCCAATGTCATCTCTGATTGTACTGAAATCATCGTTGTCATCAACCAGGAGATTCTACATTTCAAAAGAAGTAATGAGCAGTGTTTTCTGACATCTTTTTAGCCTATATTTAAAAGAAGCATGTTTAAAAAACTACCTATATTGACAAAAGGACAGATTCAAATTTACATAAACTAGGTGAATAACTGATTTTAAAAAATCCTCTTGCTCGACGAAAACAAACTCGAGGGTGGCAAGAAGAGCTCCACAAGGGAAATTAATTTCCAGCCATCTGACCTTTCCCTTCAGCTCCAGAAGCTTCCACTGGGAGTGGCCACACAGGGGCGCTTTAAAGGGCTACCAGGCAAGAACATGAAGCACAGAGATCATCCGCATTGGCACACGGATCTCTCACCCATTGCTACGCCAGAAGCACTGCTGTTTGCTTTGTAGACACTGTCAGTCTGTTCTCGCCTCTATTTCTATAGTCAGCCCCAGCTTCTGAGAGGTATGAACTTGGCTTGACTTCCTTGGCATCTCCTGCAAGCCTTCACTGCAGGGTTTCACAAACACAGGCTGCTCCATGGGTTCTCGTGACTGGGCAAGCCTCCTCCCTTCCCAGGACTTGCAGGTCACTTTCCACATGCATGTTATTTCCATAAATGCGGCCCACAGGGAGGATGCTTCAGGGCGCACCCAGGAAGGGAAGTGCGTGCCAGGAAAGACGCAGTGCAGGGCCTGCGGGATTCGTGCTTGGGGTTGCCCAGGTTGCTGGCTGCATTCTCAGGTGTGGAGGTGGGGAGCTGGCTCTGGCTACACATCACAGTTAAACTCTTCAATGACTGAGATAGGAACCAAGCTCCGCAGGAGGGTCTGGCTACTTCTCAGTGCCCCACCTCTGCTAGGAACATGTTGTGTCAAATATGATAATCTCTATTCTAATACACTGATAAGCAAATATTATAATTTCTGTTCCAGCAAATTGCACATGACACAAGTTTTAAAAACTGTGGGGAGGCTGAGGCTGGGGAATGGGAGACTGAGGCAGGAGAATCGCTTGAACTCGGGAGGTGGAGGTTGCAGTGAGTCAAGATCACGCCACTGCACTCCAGCCTGGGCGACAGAGTGAGTCTCTGTCTCAAAAACAAACAAACAGCAACAAAAAAAACGTCAATTTCTTTCCACTTCATTCTATTCCTGTAATGCTTCAGTGAGCATAGCCACGTGTCTCCATATACCTATGGGTGAGTTTTTCTAGGGAATATAGCTAGGAGTGGGACTCCTTGGTTGTATCGATGGGCATCTGTGTATGAAAATAACACCAAACTGCTCTCCAGAGTAGCTGTACCAACTTGTGCTCCCACGGGAGTTTTTTTTTTTTTGACACAGGGTCTGACTCTGCCACCCTGGCTGGAGTGCAGTGGCATGATCTCAGCTCACTACAACCTCCACCTCCTGGGGTCAAGTGATCCTCCTGCCTTAGCCACTCAAGAAGTTGGGTTTTGCCATGTTGCCCTGGCTGGTCTCAGACTTCTGAGTGCAAGTGATCTGCCTGCCTTGGCTTCCAAGAGTGCTGGGATTACAGGCGTGAGCCACTGCGCCCGGCCATGTGTGTGGGAGTTTCCATGGTCTCATTAGCAAGGGCAGCTCCCTGCTGGATTCTGCAGTTCCCTGCTCACTTGGCAAGCTGATTCTCTTTTCATGTGTTTCCTGGCCATTCTGTTCTCCTCTGTGAACTGCCAGGTGATAACCTTGGCCCACTTCTCTATTGGGTTATTTTTTGATAACAGATTTACAGAAGATCTGCTGTCTATGCTGGAGAATAACCCTCTGCTGTCTTACTGCGTATGTCTCTCTCCCATTTGTGACTTCCCTTTTCACTGTTTTTTATGGTTTCCT
This sequence comes from Rhinopithecus bieti, assembly GCF_001698545.2. NCBI lineage: Eukaryota > Metazoa > Chordata > Mammalia > Primates > Cercopithecidae > Rhinopithecus > Rhinopithecus bieti. The sequence goes on from NW_016819943.1 coordinate 765,491, forward strand.
TTGATGAACAAAAGTTCTCACTTCTAATGTAATGAAATTTATTGATTCTCTTATGGTTTGCACTTTTTGTTTTAAGAAATCCTTCTTGCCAGGAGTGGTGGCTCACGCCTGTAATCCCAGCTCTTTGGGAGGCTGAGGCAGGTGAACTGCCTGAACTCAGGAGTTCAAGACCAGCTTGGGCAACACTGCATAACCCTGTCTCTACCAAAAATACAAAAAATTAGCTGGGCGTAATGGCACTTGCCTGTGGTCCCAGCTATTTGGGAGGCTGAGGTGGGAGGATCGCTGGAGCCCATAAGGCAGACGTTACGGTGAGTGGAAATCGCGCTACTGCACTCCAACCTGGGTGACAGAGTGACACCCCATCTCAAAACATAAAAAATAGAAGACAAGATCGAAAATGAGTACTTTTCACATTTAAGTCTTCAACTGGATTGCCTGTTGACTATGGTGTGAGCAGAGGTAAGTACAGGTTTTATGGGGCCTGATGCTGATTCAAGTCAAGCATCCATCATCCAGAAATCCAAAACTCAATGGAGCATTAAAATAGATTTCAGAGTTTGGGATTAGGGAGGCTCAACCGTTAAGTATAATGCAAATATTCCAAAACCTGAAAAAACCTGAAATCTGAAACAGTTCTGGTCCCAAGCGTCTTGAATCATAGATACTCAACTTGTATAAAATTTATTTTATGGTTATGAAAATTCATGAATACGATTTTCCTACATAGATAACTAATTTTCCCAGCACCATTCATTGAATAACCCATTTTTAAATGTTGCCTCAAGTATCTGTCACGTTTCCTTACATCTGGGATTCTGTTTCTGGGCTTTCCACCCTGTCCATGAGCCTGCTTGTCTACCCGTGCCTGCCTGCTACACCGTCGTCACAGCTGTGACCGTCAACACTTGGTAAGGCAAGGACCCTGTCCTTTTCTTCTCACAGTGAGCCGAGATCATGCCCCTGCACTCCAGCCTGGGCAACAGAGCGAGATGCTGTCTCAAAAAAATAAAAATAAAATCTTAGCTCTTTGGTCCTTTGCTCTCATGTATGAATTTATGCTATTAGTTTTATTTGATCTAATCTATGTGGATTTTCGTTGGAATCTCAGTGAATTTACAGACTTGGGAAGAACTGATACCTTTACTATTGTGAGCTTTCCCTTCCAAGAACATGGCGTGGCTTAACAGAAGCTTCCTTTAACACTGCGAAGGAAGGTTTTGTATATTCTCCAGAAGGTTTTAAACTCATCTTGGAACCTTTTGAACTCCTCTCTCAGATCTAATCATTTATCTGTGTAGTCTCTTGAGTTTCCTTTTTTTTCCCCTTTTTTTGGAGACAGGATCTCTGTTGCCTGGACTGCAGTGCAGTGGCACGATCTCGGCTCACTGCAACATCCACCTCCCTAGCTCAAGTGATCCTCCTAGCTCAGCCTCCCGAGTAACTGGGACTACAGGTGTGTGCTAACACGCCCGGCTAATTTTTGTATTTTTTTGTAGAGACCAGGTTTCACCACGTTGTCCAGGCTGGTCTTGAACTCCTGGGCTCAAGTGATTCACCCACCTCGGCCTCCCAGTGTTGGGATTACAGGCATGAGCCACTGTGCCCAGCCTTGAATCTTCTTTGTAAGAACAGTTTTATATTTTCCTTTTCACATTTCTTTTACTGCTCTTTCAATTTTTATTTACTTCTCTTTTGGCGAGGAGGGAGGTAACTCATTGCCTGTGTTGTTTAGTACAGTGTGAAACAGAAGGGGCGGCTAGGTGATCCTTACTTTGGGCCCCACTTTCATGAAAATGGAAGCTTCTGAAGCTGTCACAGTGCTGCTGCTAGAGGTTTTGGGTAGATAAGTGCATCCGGTTAAGGCATTTCCTTCTATTCCTAGTTTGCTCTAGTTCTTTTTTAAAGTCATGAATGAACATCCGGTTTTTAATAATAAATTTTATTTTATGCTTTTTCTGCATCTCTTGAGTCTGGCAGGATTATTTCTTACACAATCTATTCTTCATGCTGCCCTCCTCACATTCCTTGGATGACCTACTCTGACATCATGTCACACAGTAGCATTTATTTATTTATTTATTTTGAGACGCAGTCTCGCTCTGTCGCCCAGGCTGAGTGCAGTGGCGCCATCTCGGCTCATTGCAAGCTCCGCCTCCCGGGTTCACGCAGTTCTCCTGCCTCAGGCTCCGGAGTACCTACAGGCGCCGCCACCACACCTGGCTAATTTTTTGTATTTTTAGTAGAGACGGGGTTTCACCATGTTAGCCAGGATGGTCTCAATCTCCTGACCTTGTGATCCGCCTGCTTTGGCCTCCCAAAGTGCTGGGATTACAGGCATGAGCCACCGTGCCTGGCCACACACAGTAAGTAGTTTTTTTAAAAACATACTTGCAGGGCTGAACTTGGTAGTATTTTACTTAGAATTTTATATTTATGGACAGACGTGAAACTGGTCTGTATCATATTTTACTGTCCTTGGCAGTTTGGATGCTGAGGCCCCAGTGGCCTTGGAAAGTCAGCTGTCCAGTTTTCCCTCTTTTTTATGCATTCTCTGAAACAATTTGTATAAAATGGGATTATCTGTGTCTTAAAGATTCAATAAAACATCTCTATAAATCATGTGACCCTCGTGTCTTGTCAAAGTGGTAAATTTGCTGTTAAACAACTTACCTTAACACCAATAGTATCTCCGTCTTTCAAGTAATATGGTGCCCCTTGCAAATAATCTTGTTTTTTTTTCTTTTTCCTCTTGGTTATTTGTTGGTTCTATGGGAAAATCAAACATCTTAAATAAGCAAAACTCAACCTCAAGTTCTCACTCAATTCTCCATCACCGTAAAAAATTGCATAACCTCATTGCCAGGCCAGTAAGCCCCAATTTCTCTGAGTCAGCCCCACAACTTTACCCAGCTAGATATCGGAAGCCACTCGAACTTTTCGGGAAAGTATTTGGCAATTTCAATCTTCTCCACGGGAAGACAATAGAAATCTGCGACTCTCTGCCTCAGGGAGCCGGCAGTCCCGCCCTGGGCCGCATTCCACACCAGGTCCAGGGCAGGGGTGTAGGTCCTCTCACCAGGGATGCGCACCTGTGTCCTCAGCAGCACGTCCTGGGGGCTGCACCAGAAAACCGTCAAGTGCCAGATCCAAACAAACAAACAAACAAAACCACTTGAGGCATAGTGGGCAAAGCTTCCCCTCCAGCTTTTCTGGTTTTTATAAGGAGATATTTTTCCCTAATGCTGGATGCTAGTGGCAAACTCTTATTTCACAGTTCAATTTCCTTCAACCTTGATGAAGAGCGGAAGTGAAGATCCCACTCTTGGTCCACAGCAGAGCCCCCCAGACAGGGTAGGGAAACTTCCTCAGTGCGAGAGAAAAGGAAAGAGGCGGCGGCCTGAGCAGGGACGATGTGGCAGAGAGGAACAGGGTGAGAGGGGCCTGGCCTGATAGCCCGGCAGCCGGCAGGAGGAGAGCAGGCTCGAAGTAAGCAGTGATGCCCTTGACTTTGGGGGCTGTAAATGTGAGCTGCCGTGAGGTAGCCAGGGAGAAGAACCTGAGGGTTGGAATTGGGAAGAGAGACATGGGGCGGGTGAGAGACAAGACTGCCGCTGTGGGAGATGGGAAACCTTAGGAGGAGGAGCAGAAAGAACAACACTCAGCAAGGCAGGAGGAACAGAGACGTGCAGAGGTCAGCACAGGCCATGGAGGAAAAGCTATAGATAAGAACTGGAAGGCAGCAAGGGGAAATGAAGACTGGTTCTTAGGATGCTGAGACAATGAGTGGTTTCTCGATACTTCTGTTAAGTGTTTTTACCATCAAAAGAGGTGACACAATGAGAGAAATGAAATGACTGTAAGAAAGAGAGCTCATGGGAAGATGTGGGCCCATGGAATCAGGGGAGCGCAGAGTGCAAGAGCAGAGGCTGCACAGCCCCATGTCCCCATGGGGGAGGGGGCTGCTGACCAGGGAGTGAGGCCGGAGCCCGGAGTCCAGCACAGTGCGGCCAGAGGACGGAAAGGGCATCGGCACAGATGCTGAAGTTGCCAAGAAGACAGAGGCTGCTGGAGAGAAACAGGAGGGACTAGAGGCCTCCTTGAGGCCTCCTTAAATATTAGACCTAAAACCATCAAAACCCTAGAAGAAAATGTAGGTAATACCATTCAGGACATAGGCATAGGCAAGGACTTCATGTCTAAAACACCAAAAGCAATGGCAACAAAAGCCAGAATCGACAAATGGGATCTAACTAAAATAAAGAGCTTCTGCACAGCAAAAGAAACTACCATCAGAGTGAACAGGCAACCTACAGAATGGGAGAAAATTTTTGCAATCTACTCATCTGACAAAGGGCTAATATCCAGAACCTATAAAGAACTCAATCAAATTTACAAGAAAAAAACAAACAACCCCATCAAAAAGTGGGCAAAGGATATGAACAGACATTTCTCAAAAGAAGACATTCATACAGCCAACAGACACATGAAAAAATGCTCATCATCACTCGCCATCAGAGAAATGCAAATCAAAACCACAATGAGATACCATCTCACACCAGTTAGAATGGCAATCATTAAAAAATCAGGAAACAACAGGTGCTGGAGAGGATGTGGAGAAATAGGAACACTTTTACACTGTTGGTGGGACTGTAAACTAGTTCAACCATTGTGGAAAACAGTGTGGCGATTCCTCAAGGATCTAGAACTAGAAATACCATTTGACCCAGCCATCCCATTACTGGGGATATACCCAAAGGATTATAAGTCATGCTGCTATAAAGACACATGCACACGTATGTTTACTGTGGCACTATTCACAATAGCAAAGACTTGGAATCAACCCAAATGGCCATCAGTGACAGACTGGATTAAGAAAATGTGGCACATATACACCATGGAATACTATGCAGCCATAAAAAAAGGATGAGTTCGTGTCCTTTGTAGGGACATGGATGCAGCTGGAAACCATCATTCTCAGCAAACTATCACAAGAACAGAAAACCAAACACCGCATGTTCTCACTCATAGGTAGGAATTGAACAATGAGATCACCTGGACACAGGAAGGGGATCATCACACACCGGGTCCTGTTGTTGGGGGGGTGGGGAGGGATAGCATTAGGAGATATACCTAATGTAAATGACGAGTTAATGGGTGCATCACACCAACATGGCACATGTATACACATATGTAACAAACCTGCATGTTGTGCACATGTACCCTAGAACTTAAAGTATAACAACAACAACAAAAAGAATGCATTTTATAGAAACACTAAAAGTAAACACAGGTTAGACATGGTTGGAAGAGAACTTTCTCATATCACAAGCAGACCAAAAGAAGGATATTCACATCATAACAGGTAGAGCAAATCTTAATAGTTCATGATATTTACAAAAGGACTTGCAAAATATTTTCCTACAGCGAAAAAAGAACAAGATGGTTTGATTGTAGACAATTTTGGGTGCATCTTTACTTAATAAATAATTACTGACTATGACATGGGCACGATTACTATTCTAGGTATTGAGGATATAGCAACTAATAAATTAAGTTCTTATATTCTAGTAGTGGAAGACAGATACTAACAAATAAATCAATAAGTAGAGATACGTCAGGTGATACTAGGATGAAGAAAGTAGAATAAGGGGGCAGAGTGATGGGACGATGATAAATCTGTTGGACGGTGGACTGTCTGAGACACTGATGACAGCTGCGGGTGGGTCTCTTGCTGACACTTCAGGGTCATCATTGGCCAACATGCACCTGGTGGTTACTGAAAAATTAATTCTCCCTTACTGTTTTTATGGGAGAATAAGTTCCAAGTTTTACACGCCAGACATATATATTTCTAGAACACGCTCTGTTTGAAGTTGCTAGGCTACTTAGAAGCAGTGAAAAAATACTACACTATTAAGTTGTTAAACCTTAAAAAGGCAAACTATGTTAAGATATGTGTGTATCACTTTAGATGCAAAGTAGACTTTCTTACCCCAAGTTTTCTCCTTTCTGAAGGGGCTCTAAGCAGATCTCAATTCTCCGTCCTAGTTTATATTCCCTGATAATAAGTGAAACAAGATAGTATTGAGTGATATAACATTTAATTTTCTTGAATTTTTTTTCCCCCAATTTTAAGCTTTGTTCTTTTTTTTTTTTTTTTTTTTTTGAGACAGAGTCTCGCTCTGTCACCCGGACTAGAGTGCAGTAGCCAGATCTCAGCTCACTGCAAGCTCCGCCTCCCAAGTTTACGCCATTCTCCTGCCTCAGCCTCCGGAGTAGCTGGGACTACAGGCGCCCGCCACCTCGCCCGGCTAGTTTTTTTGTATTTTAGTAGAGACAGGGTTTCACCGTATTAGCCAGGATGGTCTCGATCTCCTGACCTCGTGATCCGCCCGTCTAGGCCTCCCAAAGTGCTGGGATTACAGGCTTGAGCCACCGCGCCCGGCCTTAAGCTTTTTTCTTAAGCAAAGGATTGTTTTCTGAGTACTTATAAGAACGCCCAAACTTTTGGAAAAGAGAAAAAAATGATAATCCTTGCTGTGGTGATTATTTAGATACTTGAGTCATTTCTTACTAAACATATAGGTCTGGCTCTGGGAAGATGGCCAGACTGCCAAAGAAATTTCCCTCTGTTCAGCCGGGGTTAAGATTCTCATGCCAGTCACTTTGGGGTGGTAATCAGAGCTGATTAAAAGCAGCCTTGGCCAGGCACAGTGGCTCATGCCAGTAGCCCCAGCACTTTGGGAGGCCGAGGTGGAAGGATTGCTTGAGGTTAGGAGTTCACGACCAGACTGGGCACACAGGGAGACCTCGTCATAATAAAAAATTAGCCTGGTGTCGTGGCACATGCCTGAGGTCCCAGTTACACAGGAGGTTGAGGTGGGAGCATCACTTGAGCCCAGGAAGTTGAGGCTGTAGTTGAGCCATGATCACGCCACGGCATTCCAGCCCAGGTGACAGAGCCAGACCCTGTCTATTAAAAAAAAGAAAGAAAAGGAAAGAAAAGGGAGAGAGAGATACAGAGAGAGAGAGAGAAAGAGAAAGAGAGGGAAGGAAGGGAGGGGAGAGAGAGAGAAAGAGAGAGAAAGAGGGAAAGAATAGAAAGAGAGAAAGAATAGAAAGAATAGAAAGAAAGCCTCAGGGCTGCTTTTTGCAAAGGAAATGACCCAAACCTGCTCTTTAAGTTCAAAGTTTCGGAAGGAGATCAGCTGAATCCAACATTTCTCAGTGAGAATCAGCTGCTCCTCCTTTCCATCTCACTCCAAATGCTTTTAAGTTATATAATGTCACAGTCACTGGAGCATAGAAAAAATACACAACACTACATTTATGCTTAACATGGAAAACTGAAGTCTTGCTGGAGTTTATGATGAAAAGTGCCACCCAAGTCATAAGCACGGTATGACCAGGAATGGGCTTTGTGTTCACTCAGCTCAGAAGACGGATTCCTCCTCCATCTCTTGCACCAGCCAGTGCGGCAGCAGCAGAGAGGGACGGTGTTGCATCCAGCAAGGAACCTACCTGAGCGGCTGCCGGTCAGTTCGTAAAAGCCTGCCTGGGCGCTTCCTCTCCACCACCCAGGCTCTGAGGTGGGCTGGGGACGGGACACCTAACTCCAGGAATGGGGGCAAGGTCATGGCCTAGAAAAAGAAACAGACATTTCTCCAGTGGTTTTAAAAAGCACTCTTCAAAACATACTGTTTTAGAAAAAAAAAGAAGCACTACACAGTGACATCTCAGGGAAAGAGTATTTCAAGTAATGAGAACATCATTTAAAAAGTCACAGGAATCTCTCTCTCTTAAATGACACTAACCCTGAGAGGTCTTCATATTCCTCTGCACTGAAATCAGCTTGAGAAAGAAGTGAGTTCCCTATCTCTAAAGCTGAGTCAAAAGGGTCTTTTTAATCATCATGTTTAAACAATGAAACTTTGGAATTAACTTCCATGTGAGTAGAATTCACCAGGGCAGAGCTAATAGTATAGCGAGGGACTCATCAGCCTTCCGTGCCAGTGCAGTTCTCCACCAGTGTTTGCCGATGACTCAGCTTCTGATTTTGAAATACTTCACAATCTTTGGCTGCAATCAGTAGGCCCAAACTGCTTGTTCTAATTCTGAAGGGATCACTTTAAGCCCCTACTGATATATTTAGGTTGGAGCCTCTAAAATTACCAATATTCATCCATTTTTTGACCTAAAAACAGCAACTTTATATCTTTCAACTTAATATGAGGAAAAAAAGTATCTTCCCACTTGTTCTCATGAGAATAAGGCTGTCTGCTTTTTCTTTTCTCCTTTCTTTTTTTTTTTGAGACGGAGTCTCACTCTGTCACCCAACCTGAAGTGCAGTGGCGCCATCTCTGCTCACTGCAACCTCCCCCCACCCCCGGTTCAAGTGATTCTCCTGCTTCAGCCTCCCAAGTAGCTGGGATTACAGGTGCCTGCCACCATGCCAGGCTAATTTTTTTTTTGTACTTTTAGTAGAGATGGGGTTTTACCATGTTGGCCAGGTTAGTCCCAAACTCCTGACCTCAAGTAATCCACCTGTCTCAGACTCCTAAAGTGCTGGGATTACAGGCATGAGCCACCACACCCAGCCAATGTATGCTTTTTCTTGAGGAAGGGTATTTCATATACTGAGGGCGCACAAAAGCCAAACATCAACAACCACTAGTCATATACAGGCCCCTACATTTTCTCCTCTAAGAGAAGAAAGGAATGCTCATTTCAGTCCAATAGTAGGTGGATGCTTCTTCAACACTGCGTGGTACTTAATCCAGCCTTTCCATTTGGGTAAAACCCTCCTTGTCTGTGAATGTTAATGCATAAGAAACAACACAATATCTAGAATATCTAGTTTAGTATCCTAACATAAAAGCTGGGGTTCTAACCTCCTGGAAAACTGGTAACACAGCTTTTCGTAACAACATTTAACATATGGGTCACAATGGTACACAAACAATGTAAATAAAGGGATAAAGTGAATGCTTTACAAATGTTCCAAGAAACCATGTTTCCCTAAAAAAATAAAAATGAACAAAAGCCGCAAGTCACTGAGGACAGATTGAAACGAAAGCACAGCATGCCTGTCAGAGGAGGGACCAGTGAGGCCACGAGGAGCCGTCTGCACCACAGGCATGTGTTGCCTGCGGGTACTTACCACTGAACATGGCATATGACAAATGCCATATCAGAACCGACTGTAATTGAGGGAAAAGGAGATAGAGAATAGATTAATATCTCACTGGAAGAAGCCACATTACCACTCAGTTATGGTGCAGGGAGAAGTCTGACCTGAGACTTCAGCTCCGCCAGCGTGGCATCTTCTGAGATCTCCACATCTCCCAAGTAGAGGAGAGAAACTTGCGTAGGCTCGTTCACAGAAGCACCTAACAAAGGACACAGCGGGATGTTTACAAGGAACTTGAAACTTATTTTGTGTTTCTGAAATACATCGCCATGTTTTGATGTCGTAAATAGGTTATTAAAATTCCACTCAAAAGCCTCTGCATCCAAGTCTTGTGAGGAGGCCCTGTCTGGCAGGTGAGCAGGCAGGGACATGTTGTCGGCAGAATCCCATGAAGTATTTGACACTTATGCTCCTACCTCGAATGTACTTTTCCACATTCTCTCCTTCCTCAAAAAGGACTTTTTGGGTAGGATACGCTGCCTGCATTCTGTATGTTAGCTTCCTGTTTCCCTCTCATAACACTCATCCCAACTTGTTCCTCGTGTGTGTGTCTGTCTATGTGCAAGTGTTTAATCTGCCCCCTCAAAACAACAGAATTTTCAAGAGGAGGCAGGCCATCTATCTTGTCTCCCCAGTTCCTGGTACAATGGATGTCACATAGTAAGTGTCCAATAAGTGTTCACTTATAAGGAAATTTTGACAATAAGAAGGCCTTTCCAAGTTTGTTAAAAAAAAAAAAAGGGAAAACACAATGCTTTCTCATCAAAAACAATATGAAAGCTGACAACTAAATTTAGACTGTCTTCACTTATTTTTGCTTTAATTGTCTTTACTGCTGAGCATGCCACTAATGCATGGCAAGAAATTACAGAGAGATTAGAAGTCAACTAAGTGCATGAGAAGTTCTTCTTGTGTCTTCAGGAAATTACAGGCTGACACTACCGGAAAGACAATTTTAGGAAATTCTAAAGAATGAAATATATAATCACATGCTACACAATGATTTGGTCAAAGACCACACATGTGATGTGATCCTATAAGATTATAATACCATATTTTCACTGTACCTTTTTCGGTTTAGATACATAAACACTTGCCACTGTGTTATGACTGTCTTCAGTATTCAGTACAATAAGCTGCTATACAGGTCTGCAGCCTACGAGCAATAGGCTACACTACATAGCCTAGGTGTGTAGGAGGCTCTACCATCTAGGTTTGTGTAAATCACTCTACCATGTTCACACAATGAAGAAATCGTCTGACGATGCATTTCTCAAAACATATTCATGTTGTTAAGTGACACGAGTGTATTTCCCATGTGTTGTGTACAGATGTATTACCAAAAAAAAAACTTTTATTTACTTTCATGTAGAAACATACTGATTAAACATGCTTTTACAATCTATATCCAATTCTATATGTAACTAGAATTCTATCACCAAAGCATTTTTAGCATTAACATGAACTAGTGTAACCCAACTAAAAAGTAACTTTATGCCAATTTTATAGCTCATTCAACATTACTCTATACATATAATCCTAACTTCAAAGCCAGGAGATAAGAATTTGACTCATTTATATTAATTTTATTACTGAGGCTGAAAAGATTAAAAAGAAATATAAGTAATATACTTCAAGGCACAGAAAACTAAGTAAGCATGATAAAAGAAAACATAGCTAAAGAGTTGGGCCTATTAAAAACATACTCGCTCCATTTCTTTATAATGAAGTGGAACTCTTCTTTGTACAAGGGCAACTGAACTCACTGATAGTGACTTCTGCCCATCGTGATGTGTGTGGCTGAACGCTGAGTAAGACAACATGCTTGTACTTGTCTGTGTTCCTTCTCAGAAGTCAGTGAGATGACGTCAAATGCCCTAGAAGCAGTTCCTGAGGGTTTTGAGGCAGAAAGATGGGAAGACATGTAGGATGTGGACTCCTGGTCTCTGCCCCTGTGGGCTAAAATGACATCACTAGAATTGGTTGAAGACTCAATATTCTGGTACATGGTGATAAATGGGGCCCCTGTTGCCCTGAGAATCTTGAGAGATGATATATAAAAGTCTTTGGAAAGTGTAATATATTGATATAATAATAAACAAGATATATAGTGCTTTACAGAGGTTACAGAGCATGTATAGAAATAGCCCGGTGTTATTGTGTGATGTCTGGAATGACTTATGAAATTAATAGGCCTTGATTTTCAAGACCTTACATTTTAAAAATAAATATTTCAATTGACTCTCAGAACACAGGCAGTCAATTTACTTCTCTTTATGATGCACTGGCTGCTGAAATCCCATTCTGTTCTCACCTTGGCTGAAAGCGGCTCTCCAAACTCCACCCCGAGAGGAAGTACAGTTGGTCTGGTCCTGATGACTCTCGCAGTGTCCTGAGGGACCCTGAAGCTGGTACCACCAGATGGGCACCTTCAGGAAACCCTGAAGAATGGAGCATGTTTAACTGCTGTGATTACAGAGATTAAGTGAAACTCCACTTTTACTTCCATAGAAAGAAACATCTTGATGATCTAAGATGTTCTTGAACTTACCATTTTTCCTCTTAGATTTATGAACTGTCATAAATTATACTTGCTGTTTTACAATCAAAATTTAAAATCATAAAAATCAGACTTTGGGATGACTGGACTAAATGTCCCTTGCTTAGAAGTATCTTAGTAGATAAAATAAATGAGAAGCATAAACAAGAACAATGCATTTGCTTGAACACACTATACCAGTGTTTCCAGCGCTGTCCAAGCACTGCTGACCCAGGATACCAATCCCAGCAGTGCCATTTATCACACAGATGCAAGAGCCCATTGATCTAAGTTTGGTTTCTGATATAAACTAAAGGAAATAAACCCATGGTCTTACACATACCCTGTAATTTCAGTTTTACTTATTGAGCTAGTTCTTCCCACCTCATTTTTTGTTAGTGAAGAATTTTAACAGGTTTATTAAGAGATAAAAGGTGCTATTGTTGCAGCACTTCATTTCCAACAACAGAAGATGAGAATGAAAATTAACCACCTAAAACATTTAAAATAGATAGTTCAAGAAATGTGCATTAGAATATTTTTCTGTTTATCAGATTAGTGAAGATTAACAAATATTTGACCTTCACTCGATTAAATAAATGTAAATCAGAACAACAAAATTCCATTTTTTTTCACCTAGCAGACTATCAAAAACCAGACAATTATGTGTGTGAAAATATGGGTAAACCTGAACACTTGTAAGTTGGTAGCAGGAATATAAACTGCTGAGAAGTTTCTGTAGAATAATTTGCCTATACCTGTCCCTGTCATATTTTAAAATGTACAAGTTCTTTGACCCAGCCATTCCATGTTTAGGAATTTACATTCTGATACACTAGTGCATGCATAGAAAGCCATATATGCAAGAATATTCTTGCAAATTATTTATGGGACCAAAAACCATGAACCAACTTCAAGGACCCTCTTTAAAACATTTTTTGCTGGGCTTGGTGGCTCACACCTGTAACCCCAGTACTTTGGGGAGGCTGAGGTGGGAGGACCGATTAAGCCCAGGAGTTCAAGACCAGTGTGGGCAACAAAGTGAGACAAAATTTAAAATGTTTAAAACTAGCCAGGCACAGTGTGCCTGTATTCCTAGCGACTTAGGGGCTATGGTGGGAAGATCACTTTGAGCCCAGGGGATCGAGCTTGCAGGGAGCTGTGCTCATGCCACTGTACTTCAGCCTGGGTGACAGAGTCAGACCCTGTTTAAAAAAAAAAAAAGACTGTGCAATTTCAGTTCTAGGAATTTATCCTGTAGATATACTCATATATACAAGCAAAATGGTGCATATATATATTATACATATGTGTATTATATATATGTATTTTATATATATTTTATATATTTTTTTACATTGTTACTTGCATCAACAAAAGACTGGAAACAGCCTAAATATTCTTCAAAAAGAGACTGGTTAAATAAATTATAGTCCTCCAAACAATGGAATATTATGAAGCTACTAAATTGAATGAGATAGCTTTACAGCATATACTTGGAGATAAAATGTTAATGGAAAAAATCTAGGTAGAGAATAGGTTGCCTAGCAAATAATCTTTTGTGCAAATAAAAAGGAATAAATATATGTATGTGTGGATGTATATGCTATGTATATACACAGTGAACTATGTATTTAAAATATTTTACATGGTTAGTCTTCACATTCTCATTGTTTATTGTTTGAAATTAAGTGTTGTAACAATAACACCTTTTATCTCTCTTTTGTTTTTTTTTTTTTACTTTTAAATCTTTATTGAAAAGAGACAGGGTTTCACCATGTTGCCCAGGCTGGTCTTGAACTTCTGAACTCAAGCGATTTGCCTGCCTTGGCCTCCCAAAGTACTGGAATTAGAGGCATGAGGCACCGCGCCTTGCCTACCTTTTATCTCTTAATACACCTATTAAAATTCTTCAGTAACAAAAAAATGAGGTAGGAAAAACTAGTACACTTCAGTGTGTGCAAGTATGTGTGTATATCAAAAAGCACAGTCCTTTGGAAGGATGCAGAGAAAAGCAGCCGCCTGTTGGGGAGAGGATGCTGGGTGGCTGGAGCCAGAGACAGTAGGGACACTTTCTTTTCCTGGCCCAGCTCTTTCTTTTTTTTTTTTTTTTTTTTTTTGAAGATGGATCGCAGCCTGTCGCCCAGGCTGGAGTGCAGTGGCCGGATCTCAGCTCACTGGCAAGCCCGCCTCGCTGGTTCACGCCATTCTCCTGCCTCAGCCTCCCGAGTAGGGGTGGGACTAACAGGCGCCCGCCAATCTTGCCGGCTAGTTTTTTTTTTTGTATTTTTTAGTAGAGACGGGGGTTCACCGTGTAGACCAAGGAGGCTCGATCTTCTGACCTCGTGATCCACCCGTCTCGGCCTCCCAAAGTGCTGGGATTACAGGCTTGAGCCACCGCGCCCGGCCCCAGCTTTTCATAACACTTGGAATTTTGTATCATGAGTACTGCCTATTCAAAAATTAACTTTAAAGACCACTGAACAAAATATAATAGAATTCTACAAAGTTGTGAAAAATAATAAGGTAGGTGTGTATGTGCTGTGAGGAGCTTCGCAAGATACAGTAAGTGAATAAAAGCAAACAAAACAAGTGTAAAACAATGTAGAGTATACTTAAAAAGGATATGCACATATTTGCCTTCAGCAAACAAATACGTGTATTTATGTTTTTCTCAGAAGAATACACGAGGAAAAATCAGCTAACTGTGGCTCTCTCTGGAGAGAAAAGGTGTAGGACTGATTTCTGCTTTTCATTTCATAGCCTTCTGTACTGTCTGAATTTTCTAATCATAAGCAAATAGTTATCTGAGTCTTGCAATTTGGGGCCATTTGTTTCTCTTTTGGGTTCACCTTTGTGTGCATCCTCAGTTTAAAAGAAACGATACAGGTTTTAGAAAGTAGTGCTATGCAATGCTTACTAAATGGCAGTGAAATGAGCCTTCTCATATGCTACTGCATATAACATCAAGGCTTTAAAGAGGTCACACCTCTGGACTTAGGAATTCTACATTTAGAACTCTTTTCAGAAGGACTTATTTCAGTACTATTTATAAAAACAAAGTATTAAAAACAAAGTTTCCAACAATGAGGATATAGATGAATTAAATTAGTAAAACATTACCTTGGATATGATGATTATTTTGGATTTTATGAGAAGGTTAAAATGTCAAACATAAAAGCAGGAAATAAAATGTTATATATAATTGATTTTAATTTTGTGTGAGAATATTTATAAGTTAGGAAACATATCTGATTGACAGCATTTGGGGAAAGTTCTCTATTCTCTTTATGACTGTCTGAATTTCCCCGTTTTCCCTAAATGAGGCAATATCATCTCTGTAATCAGGTAACAATAATTATTACTTATGAGATGTCTATGCAGAAGTAAAATCTTACCGGAGGAGGAAGTTGTCCTTCAATTAAAAGCAAAGTATCTCCAGAACATATCAGAAGTTCTTTCAGTGTCGCATCCTGGGAAGACAGAAATGCTTTTTTGTCACTTACGACTTCTGAAAGGAACAGATCATTGGATCTGTTTAAAACCCCATGCCTCTATTATCTTTTCAAAAATTAAATGAATAATAAAGCAGATATTGAAGACACAGGAAATAAGCTAAGACTATAACATCAGTACAGCACTATTTGTTAAACTGTGGGGCATAAGCTGTAAGTATGACAAAAGATCTGAGGTGAGGAAGCTAGATGAGATGAGAAATGAGAGGCTGATTTACAGAAGATGAAATTTTAATTAATCCTAAAAAGATGGGTTGGATTTGGAAAGCTAGAGAAAATAAGAAAAGGAATTTCTCATTAAAAAAAGGACAAGGGCCAAGTTAAGGTTGATAGTAAATATGGCTTGTTTTGGTAAAGCGCTGAGGCCACACTGATTCGAGTGGAAAGTACCAGGAGGTCACACCGGACTGGAAGGGCAGGCACTAACTACAGGACACGGAATAGAAATAAAGGAGCCACACAAGATTTCTGAGGAGATTTTCCAGATCCATTTGGCAGAAATATGCATGACACTGAAGAGGGAATACCTGGGCCCAGGAAAGCCATAATAATTTAGGTGAGAGGCATACGAACGCTTGGACCTGGAGCCAAGCATGGGAATGGTCAAGGAAGGGGTGCGAAAGATGACAGTTTGGAGGCTGAGAGGAAACATGAAGAACGAAAGATAAGGAGGGTAAACCATATTTTACTCTTAAAGATTAGGATGGGAAAGATACCTGGCAAGGCTGGAATGAGAAGCCAGTTCCAAGGGTAATGAGTTGGCTTCTGGCTGAATTCTTTGATGCCAATTTGGGAATTAATAGAGAAGAACCTGCTGAAGCTATTTGGGTAAATATATTCTTCTGACATCCAAATTTTATGTCCTAAAGATGCTTTGAGGTCCACTTCTTACTCCAGGCAGTCAAACTCTTGGCCAGGCCCCAAGAGGGGCCTCTCGCTATTGACTTACTGACTGCTAAACAGCAAAGGGCATTCCAGTGCAAGGACCCAGCATACCTGCCTAAATCAACCTTCTGCTGGCATTCCGTGGCCCTTCTTACAGAACAGGAAGCAGGCAGCTGAAGACTGGGGAAAGGGCGGCTGACCACAGCTCCCGAAGACTCGCCAGAGAGCTTTATTTTGGGTCTACTTCTAAGGCTACGCGTTTGAACCGGGAAATATAATGCTATGTGGACCAACAAGATGACTAACCAGATTCCAACTATCCTGTGATAAAATTATTCCTAAGCCTACCCTAAGAGTTTGGCTGGATCAAGAATTTGGACCAAAGCCTAACTTAGGAATGGTTGGTAAGACAAATTCTGCCACCATTACCTTACAGAGAAACTCTGAGATCAAAACATTCAGGGGCCAAAACTTCAGAGTGTATCTATAAAACTCCTTCATGAACTCAAATGTCATTTGTTCTGTGGCGTTCTCTGCCTTCTCATGAACTACGCCTCCTAGAGGCGTACTCTCATGGCAAGGGAGTTTACCACAGATCTGCCTTCTCATGAAGTACTCCTCCTAGAGGCGTACTCTCATGGCAAGGGAGTTTACCATAGATGTCAGAAATGTTCCCACTGCACTGAGACTTCCCCTTTATCAAAAAACTACAGTAAGAAAAAAGTAAAATAGGCCCATTCATAGATAACTGTATCCTATAGAAAGTAACTAAAGCTTTCTCATGAGTGGAATGGGTACCTTGTACGAAAATATGACACAAATAGAATCATATGCAAGAGTACAATGTATAGAAATCATCTTACTTCTTCACATAAAGGCTCCCCAGCTTCATAGCACCAATCCATTTTTCGTAAATGCCAGGCATCTCCTATAAAGGAGTCAAAATTGGGATTAAAAAAAATTCAGAATATGCTTTAAGAGTGTCAGGAATGGCCCTTCTGGAAAAGTGAATATCAAAAGGGGTTAATCTGCTGATAATTGTTCATTAGTTTTTAAGTAAATTGTCTCTTCCAGAGCATGAAAGAAATTACATTTCTTCAATCTGATTTTCTCTCTCTCCCACGAAGAACTGTATACTCATGAATAAAAACAACACTTGCTACTATTATATCAGGTTGGTGCAAAAGTAACTGTAGTTTCTGCCTTTATTTTATTTTATTTTATTTTTTTGAGACAGATTCTCACTCTTGTCACCCAGGCTGGAGTACGGTGGCGCCATCTCGGCTCACCACAACTTCCGCCTCCCGGGTTAAGGCGATTCTTCTGCCTGCCTCAGCCTCCTGAGTAGCTGAGACCACAGGCACACACCACCATGCCCGGCCAATTTTTTTGTATTTTTAGTAGAGACAGGGTTTCATCATGTTGGCCAGGCTGGTCTCAAACTCCTGACTTCAGGTGATCTACCTGCCTCAGCCTCCCAAAGTGCTAGGATTACAGGCATGAGCCACCACGCCTGGCCTGCCTTTACTTTTGATGGCAAAAACTGCAATTACTTTTGCACCAGCTTAATACAATATTTACTTTATACCTTTATTTGTGTGTACCCACATACATACATCATGTATCAGTATACATATATGAACATACATACATAAGTATAGAATCCCTTCTCAAAGCATTATTGAGTTTTATTTCAGTGTCTTGGCTGAAAATAGATGCTAACATTGCCCAGCAACTGTTAATATGTACAAGAAAATTATTCCTATATACTTAGAAGTTAATCTAACAAAAACATAATGCTAGTGCTTTCTGAATAGCATTTTAATAGAGTTGGTATAAGTTAATATTTATACATGTTAAATTGACTTTAATCGAAGAGTTGTTTTTCAGTATACTTGCTGCACTAGTGAAATGAGAAGATAATTTTTTGCTTTTTTAATCCTAATAGGCAAGCCCAGAGACTTTTTTGGGGTTGGGAAGAAAGTTAAATGCAGTAAAAGAAAGAAATCCTGCTTATTAAAATAATAGCAATGTTTATGAACACAAAACTCCCCTACTCACCAAAACATGAAATAGCCAAAGAATAAAACAGATCTCATATTTATCGGCACAGGCCACAGTTTTTGAATCCCTATACTCTTGTTTGCAGACCTTCTTTATCATTAGTTCTAGTTTTTTTCTTCTTTCTTTTTTTTTTTTCTGAGACAGGATTTTACTCCTGTCTGGAGTGCGATGATGCGATCTCAGCTCCCTGCAACCTCCGCCTTTCAGGCTCAAGTGATTCTCCTGTTTTAGCCTCCTGAGTAGCTGGGACTACAGGTGCACACCACTGTATCCTGCTAATTTTTGTATTTTTTGTAGAGGTGGGGTTTCGCCATGTTGCCCAAGCTGGTCTTGAACTCCTGGGCTCAAGTGATCCACCCTCCTCAGCCTCCCAAATTGTTGGGATTACAGGCATGAGCCACTGCGCCCAGCCAAGTTCTAGCTTTAAATACAGAAAAATTTACATTAATTAAAAAACTCAATTTAAGTACCTTTAAGAAGCCACCAGTAAGTTAAAAGTGAACACTATTACTTCACGGTACAGCATGGTAAAAAGAACTTGGGTTGTGAAAGCAGAATGACCTAGATACTTGCTGTACAACTCTGGGGAAACCATTTCACCTTTCTTAGCCTTTGCTTCCTCATCTATAAAGTGGGCATGTGTGATAACCCCTGCATGGTAGGACTGTTGTCAAGGTTAAGTGAGACGTTGCGTGTAACTTCTAGAAGAATGTCCTGCGTCCAGAGCATCTTAACTTCCTTTCCAGATAACAAAGCTACAGGCCTCCAAGTTAATGAAGTCGGAGAACAGCAAAGTGCTCTACTGAAATCCGAATGAGGTCTCATCCAGCTCATTGACATGATATCACCTGGAAAGCTGCTTCAGTTATCTTAGGTTTATTTTTTTTGTTCATTTTACATTCCCTCACCTATACCACAAAAATACTGATATGAAACAGAATGCACTGAAATTTAGAATCAATGAAATTGAAAGGAATCAGTGGAAGACCTGTGTAGCTCCAGGTGGTATACATCTTAGTGTTATTTCTTTTTACTTTTTATTTTAAGTTCTGGGGTACATGTGCAGGATGTGCAGGTCTGTTACATAGGTAA
Source organism: Rhinopithecus bieti (assembly GCF_001698545.2). Classification (NCBI taxonomy): domain Eukaryota; kingdom Metazoa; phylum Chordata; class Mammalia; order Primates; family Cercopithecidae; genus Rhinopithecus; species Rhinopithecus bieti. The sequence goes on from NW_016819943.1 coordinate 784,779, forward strand.
ACGTGTGCCATGGTGGTTTGCTGCACCTATCGACCCATCACCTAGGTATTAAGCCTAGAATGTATTAGCAATTTTTCCTGATGCTCTCCCTCCCCAACCCCCACACCCCCCCTACACCAGCAGGCGCCGATGTGTGTTATTCCCTTCCCTATGTCATTGTGTTCTCATTGTTTGGCTCCCACTTATAGTAAGTGAGAACATGTGGTGTCTAGTTTTCTGTTCCTTCATTAGTGTGCTGAGGATAATGGCTTCCAGCTCCATCCATGACCCTGCAAAGGACATGATCTCATTCCTTTCTATAGCTGCATAGTATTCCATGGTGTATATGTACTACATTTTCTTTATCCAGTCTATTATTGATGGGCATTTGTGTTGATTCCATGTCTTTGCTATTGTGAATAGTGCTGCAATGAACATACACGTGCATGTATCTTTATAATAGAATGATTTATATTCCTTTGGGTATATACCCAGTAATGGGATGGCTGGATCAATGGCATTTCTGGTTTTAGGTCTTTGAGGAGTTGCCACACTGTCTTCCACAATGGTTGGCCTAATTTACACTCCCACCAACACTGTAAAACATTCCTACTTTGTACCTTGGCTGGATCCTATCTAAGTTCTCTACTCAGGGGCTATACCACTAGTTTTCTTTCAGCATGCCAGCAAGAACCAGGAGAATTCATTATGTACATATGGAAGTGTAAACTACTTTTCATTTCTCCACACCCTGTAAATTTTTTTTCCTATAACCCTGGAGAAAAAAATAGTCAAAAAATTTTTATCAGGCTTTTAAGTAATATGTCATCATGGTAAGTAACTTACCCTGTAGGCCAGATTTCTCCAGCATTAACTTTAAACACTGTAAAGAAAAACAATGTCCAATGTTAGTTTTCTGTTTCTGAATTACAGTTCTAGGACAAATACCCTTTTTGGACCCTAGATCTATTTAAGTCTGACTATATTTAATGATTCTTGAATAGGTAAAGATAGACATAGTTAAGAAGATAATACACGAGTCAGCTTTCCTTTCTAAGGGCTAGATGGGGCCAATTCAGGACGAGGAAAAAACAATTTCCAGTGTTTGCAAGCAGGACTTAGTTCAAAGTTTCATCCACCAACTCCCAGATTCGAACCATGACTTTCTTCCTATAAGGATTAACTGTGTGTCTTTGGCCAGATATGATTAATCAAGCTAATTTCATAGACATTAAACTCTGAATCCTATAAAAGTAGATTAGCCTTTATTTAGCATCCATGAAACACAACTGATCATAGCATCCATGACACACAACTGACCATATAAAAACTCACAAGAATTGTGCAAGCTGTGATGTCATGGCATAATGCAAAATTGAGACAATATTAACAAAAGTTTAACTGAAACAAAAATAGTAATTAAAACAATTTCTTGGCCGGGCGCGGTGGCTCAAGCTTGTAATCCCAGCACTTTGGGGGGCCGAGACGGGCGGATCTCGAGGTCAGGAGATCGAGACCATCCTGGCTAACATGGTGAAACCCTGTCTCTACTAAAAAATACAAAAAAAAAAAAACCTAGCCAGGCGAGGTGGCGGGCACCTGTAGTCCCAGCTACTCGGGAGGCTGAGGCAGGAGAATGGCGTGAACCCGGGAGGCGGAGCTTGCAGTGAGCTGAGATCTGGCCACTGTACTCCAGCCCAGGTGACAGAGCGAGACTCCGTCTCAAAAAAAAAAAAACAATTTCTTGAGGGAAAAACATTGCTAGTTAAATCTCGGATTTAAGTGATAACAAGTGAGCAAATACAATTTGATTTCTATTACACTAGAGCAAAAGAGAGCAAAAATAAGGATAGTCATTGCTGTACTGTTTGTAATAAGAGAAAATGGCAAAAAAAGAAAAAAACCCACCAAAATACTCATTAATGGGAGATTTTTTAAAAAGTAGGAAATGTCTTAAAGCAGTTCAAAGAAAAAACCAGATTCATATATATTGATCTTAAAAGATCTTGAAAATATTGTAAGTGAAACAAAGTTATAGTATAATACATGCAAAGTGAGCCCATTTATAATTTAAAAGCAATCACAGAAGCAAAGCACACTCTGCAATTCTGTATGTACGTATATAGACACATGCTGGTAAAGGCACAGCAAAGGTCTGGAGGGACACACACTCTACTGATGTGAATAAGATGATGTTATCTGATTGCAACAGTGACTTCTAGACAAAGGACTAGAATAGAGTGGTAACCAAGGGGGACTGTTAATCCCCTAGAAGTTTAAAAAGTGAGAAGAAATCCATGATTACTTATATGATAAAAAATAAAAGAAGGCTTTAAAATGTAATTATAGATTGTTTAGAAAATGACAATAAAACACAGTATACTAAAATATGGTGGGTGAATGAAAGCAAGCTTATTATTCTAAGAAAACTGAAAGTCTTAAACATTGTATTTAAGAAAAACAATCAAATAATGAAGCAATCAACTTAATTGTGTTTTAGGAAGGGGAAACAGAGAGCATAAAGGCCTTATTTCAGAAACAGCAAGGAGGCCAGTGTGGCTGGAGCAGAGTAAGTAAGAGGGGGAAATGGTTGGAGGTTTGAAAATAAAACAAAAATGATACCAGAGAACCAGATGACACAGGCCCTTGTGCAGACATTCTCTTTCTTTCAGGTATGTTTCAGGGAGAAGAGGAGTTTTCCTGTGAATATGTTCTAGGTTTGGATGATTGTTAGACAATCAAGTGGCAGCTGGATGTTCTGGGGCGAGATCCAGTCTAAGAACTGGGCAGCAGAATGCTCAAAGATAGAGAAGGAGACAGCAAACTGAGAAGGGTAGGCCAGTGGGATATAAGAAAAACCTGGAGTTGTGGTCTTCTGGAGCCCAGTGACAAAAGTGTTTCAAAGAATACAGTCATCAGCTACATTGAATGTTGCTGAGAGAGCAAGTAAGATGAAGAGTAAAAACTGCTCACTGGACTATGTGGAGGCCACTAATGACCCTGACATAAGCTATTTCAGTGACATAGCAAGGAACAAGTCTGCCTGCAAGGGGTTCAACGGAGTACGGAAAGGAAGATATATAACTTTTGAAAAGTTTTGTGGCTTCTTTCCTTGAAATTAAAAAATGTAAAGTTAAAAATTCCAGTGAAAATCTGGGAAAATACCTGCAGAAAATAGTAAAATGATCCTCAAATACCCATCATCCAGTCCCAATTATAGGTTGAGTATCCCTTATTTGAAATACTTAGGACTAGAAGTGTTTCAAATTTTGGATTTAAAATTTTTTTTGGAATATCTGCATTATACTTACCAGCTAAGCAAACTTAATCCAAAAATCTAAATCTGAAATGCTCCAATGAGCATTTTTTTTGAGTGTCATGTCAAAGGGTCAAAAAGTGCTCAAAAAGTTTTGGATTTTGCAATCTGGCAGTGGCCCTGCCTCCCCAGAGAGAGGGCTGCACAGCTGCCTGGCCCATACATGCCTGCACCCAGCCCAATAGCAAGCATGGCAGTATCCCCCTCCCCAGAGAGACCAACACACAGCTATGCTCAGGTTGTGCTAGGTCTCAGCACAAACCAGCACCCTTTCCTCCACCAAACCATGTCACCTCTTCCACAAACACCCATAACCTAAGCAATTGAGGCAATTGCACACATCATTAATGAGGATTACAGCTGAAGAACTGGTGTAGGGATCATGCTACTGACCCCACCAAGAACCAAAGCCAACAACACATCATTTCCAACAGACACCCTAGAATCCATCTATAGGAAAAAGCTCCTCCCCACAAAAGGTACTCTATAAAATTGGAAAAAATACATGCTCAAATAAATGTGAAGATATCAACATAAGACAAGAAACATGAAGGGCCAAGGAAAGATGATATTCTGAAAGGAACACAATAAGTCTCCAGTAACAAACCCTGAAGAAAAGTATATATGAAATGCCTGAAGAGCAATTCAAAACAATGATCTTAAGGAGATTCATAAACAAGAGAATACAAACAATCTAAAATTCCACAAAATCAGAAAAAATAATTAATAATCTGAATCAGAAATTCATCAGAGAAAGAATTTCTGAATTTCAAGACAGGTCTTTTAAAATGACCCAGTCAGAAGAATAAAAAGAATTAACAATTTAAAAAGAATGAAGGAAACCTACAGGACCAACAAGACACCATTAAATAAACAAATTTCCTCATCATAGAAGTGCCAGGGAGAGAATGACAAAAGACACAGAAAATCTATTTAATTAAATAATAGGTGAAAAATTCCCAAGTTCGGGAGAGATATGGACATCCAGATCCAGAAAACTCATAGGTTCCCCGATTAGATTCAGCACAAAAGGATCCACTTTGGGAACTTTATAATAAGACTCTCAAAAGTTAAAGACAAAAAGAAAATTCTGAAAGCTACAAGAGAAAAGTATTAAGTCACATATAAGGGAATCCCCAGTAGACCATCAGTGGATTTCTTAGCAGAAACCTTGCAGGCCAAAAGAAAATAGGGGTAATATAGGAAAGAAAAAACACCGTCAGCCAAGAATATTATATCCAGAAAAGCTATCCTTCAGAAATGAAGGTGAGATAAAAATCTCAGATAAGCAAAAGCTAAAGGAATTATCACCACTAGACCAATCTTACAAGAAAATACTTAAGGGAGTGCTACAACTGGAAACAAAAGGATGACAATTACTATCATGAAAAAACAAGAAAATATAAAACTCACAAGTATAGGTAAATTCATAATCATACTCAGAATACCCCAGTGTTGGCCGGGCGCGGTGGCTCAAGCCTGTAATCCCAGCACTTTGGGAGGCCGAGACGGGCGGATCACGAGGTCAGGAGATCGAGACCATCCTGGCTAACATGGTGAAACCTCGTCTCTACTAAAATACAAAAAAACTAGCCGGGCGAGGTGGCAGGCGCCTGTAGTCCCAGCTACTCGGGAGGCTGAGGCAGGAGAATGGCGTAAACCCAGGAGGCGGAGCTTGCAGTGAGCGGAGATCCAGCCACTGCACTCCAGCCCGGGCGACAGAGTGAGACTCCGCCTCAAAAAAAAAAAAAAAGAATAACCCAGTGTTGCAATGGTGCTGTATAAATCGATCAATCCTCTTTCATGAAGGTTTAAAGTCAAAACAATCAACAACAACATCAGTTACAACTAGTGGCTAAGGACACAATAAAGATGTAAACTAAGGCAATAAAAATATAAATTGTAGAGGGAAGGGAAAAAATTCTAGAATATTTTTATAAGACCAAAGTTGAGTTGGATACAGCTTAAAATAGTCTATTATAAGTACAAGACTGTTTATCTTAGCACCACAGTAACCACAAAGAAAGAAATGACAGCAAATACACAAATAAGAAAGAGAAAAGAAACAAAGCTTAGCACCATAGACAACCATCAAACCACAGAAGTAAACAACCAGAAAGGAAGAAAAAGATCTACAAAACAACCAGAAAACCATTAACAAAATGGCAGGAGTAAGTTCTTACTTATCAACAATAATCTTGATTAAATTCTTCAATTAAAAGATATACAGTAACAGAATGGGTTAAAAAAAAAGAAGACCCAACTATTTATGTTTCCTGAAAAAGACTCACACTGTTAAAGACAAACACAGACTGAAAGTGAAGGGATGGAAAAAGATAGTCCATGCAAATAGAAACCAAAAGTGACCAAGAGTAGCCACATTTATGTCAGATAAAATAGACTTTAACTCAAAAACTGTGAAAGGTCATTATAATTGATAATGGTCACTGTAGAAGAAGGTCATTATATAATAACTTACTATATAATCTATAATGAAAAAAGGGATTCAACAAGAGGATATAATAATTGTAAATATATATGCAAACACTACCAGAACACCCAAATATATAAAGCAAATATTATTAGACCTCTAGGGGGACAAGACTGCAATACAATAATAGTAGGGACTTCAACACCCCACTTTCAATAATGCAAAGATCATCGAGACAGAAAACCAACAAAGAAACATTAAACTTACACTGTACCATAGACCAAATGAAGCTAACAGATATTTATAGAACATTCCATCAACAGCTGCAGGATACACATTCTTGTCAACTGTACAGAGAATATTATCCATGACAGATCATACATTAGACCACAAAACAAGTCTTAATACATTTAAGAAGACAGAGATCATATCAAGTGTCTTCTCTAACCATAATGGTATAAAACTAGAAATCAAAAAGAAAAACTTTAAAACTTTAGAAATACATGGAAATTAAACATAACCAATAATAATAATAATAACCAATGAGTCAATGAAGAAAGTAAAAGGGAAATTTTAAAATGCCTTGAGACTAAAATAGAAATGTATTATACCAAAACCTATGGGATACAGCAAAAACAGTTCTAAGAGGGAAGTTCACAGTAATAGATGCCTAGATCAAAAATGAAGAAAGATTTCTAATAAACAACCTAATCATGAACCTCAAGGAACTGAAAACATAAGAACAAGCTAAACCCAAAAGAAGTAGAAGGGAATAATAAAGCTCAGCGCAGAAATAAACAAAGTAGGAACTAATAAAACAATTCAAAAGAGCAACGAAATTAAAAACTGGTTCTTTTAATAGATAAGATTGGCAAACCTTTAGCTAGACTAAGAAAAAAAGAGTGAAGACTCAAAGTCAGAGATGAAAATCAGACATTACAATTGATACCATAGAAATACAAAGGATCATAAGACACTATTATGAACAACTACTTGCCAATAAATTTAAAAACATAGAAGAAATGGATAAATTCCTGGACATATACAATATACTAAGATTAAATGATGAAGAAATAGAAAATCTGAACAGGCCAACAAGTGAGAAAATGCTTTCAGTAATAAACTCTTTCACCAAAGAAAAGCTGAGGACCTAATGGCTTCACTGCTGAATTCTACCAAACATTTGAAGAATACCAATTCTCCTCAAACTACTCCAGAAAATTGAAAAGTTGTGGATATTTAAAAGTCATTTTACGAGGCCAGCATTATCCTGATTCCAAAACCAGATGTAGATTCAACAACAACAACAAAAAAGAAAACTATAGGCCAATATCCCTGATGAACACAGATGTAAAAACTGTCAACAAGATATTAGCAAACTGAATTTAACAAGCACATTAAAAAGACCATGCACAATCATCAAGTGGTATTCATCCCAAAGATGAAAAAATTCATATGGAACCATAAAAAAAACCCAAATAGTCAAAGCAATTCTGAGCAAAAAGAACAGAGCTGGAGGAACCATACTACCTTACTTCAAAATATACTACAAAGCAACAGTAACCAAAACAGCATGGTACTGGCAAAAAGTCTGACACATAGGACAATGCACCAGAATAAAGAGTCCAGAAATAAATTCACATACTTAACAGCCAACTGATTTTTGACAGATGTGCCAAGAACACACATTGGGAAAAGGATAGTCTCTTCAACAAATGGTTCTGGGAAAACTGGATCTCCATATCTAGAAAAATGAGACTAGATTCCCTAACTCTCACTAAATACAAAAATCAATTTAAATGATTTAAATACTTAAATGTAAAACCCAAAACAATGAAACTACTAAAGGAAAACATAGGAGGAACACTTTATGACGCTGGGTTAGGCAAGAATTTTTAAAATAAGCTTTTGTTGCCTCAAAAGCATAGGCAACAAAAGAACATAGACAAATGGGATTACATCAAACTAAAAAGCTTTTGTAGAGCAAAAGAAACAACAGAGTAAAGAGACAACCTACAGATTGGGAGAATATGTTTGCAAAGTATAAATCTAACAAAGGGGGCTAGGCATGGTGGCTCACACCTGTTATTCTAGCACTTTGGGAGGCCAAGACGGGCAGATCACTTGAGTTCAAGAGTTCAAGAACAGCCTGGGCGACATGGTGAGACACTATCTCTACTGAAAATACCAAAAAAAAAAAAAAAAAGAAAAGAAAAAAGAAAAAAAATAGCTGGGCATTGTGGCATATGCCTGCCATCCCAGCTACTTGGGAGGCTGAGATGGAAGGATCACTTGAGCCCTGGGGGTGGAGGTTGTAGTGAGCTGAGATCACACCACTGCATGCCAGCCTAGGTGACAGAGCAAGACTGTCTTAAAAAAAAAAAAAATCTAGCAAAGAGTTAATATCCAGAATATATTATATAAGGAACTTAAACAATTAAACAGCAAAAAAAAAAAAAAAAAAAAAAAAAAAAAAAAAAAAAAAAAAAAAAAAAAAAAAAAATTCTGATTTAAAAATTGGCAAAAGACTTTAGTAAACATTTCTCAAAAGACACACAAATGGCTAACAGGTAATCATGCAAAAAATGCTCAACATCACTAATCATAAAGGAAATATAAATCAAAACCACAATGAGGTACCATCTTGCTCCAGTTAGAATGGCTACTATCAAAAAAAAAAAAAGAAAGAAAATATGTATTTACAAGAATCTGGTGAAAAGGGAACATTTATGCACTGTTGGTGAGACTGTAAATTAGTACGGCCATTATAGAAAACAGTACGGAGGTTCCTCACAAAATTAAACATAGAACTATCATGTGATTCACCAATCCCACTACTGGGTATGTATCCAAAGGGTATGAAATCAGTACGTCAGAGAGATATCTGCACTGCCATGTTTACTGGAGCATTATTTACAATTGCCAAGATACCGAATCAACCTAAGCATCCAACAATGGATGAATAGGTAAGGAAAATGTGGTATATATACACAAACTAATAGAGTACTATTCAGCCATAAAAAAGAATAAAATCCTGTTATTTGTGACAACATGGATGAACCTGGAAGACATCACATTAAGTGAAAGAAGCCAGGCACAGAAAGGCCTATCCGTAATATGACCTCACACATATGTGGAATCCTAAAAAAAAAAAAAGAGTTGACATTATAGAAGCAGAAAGTAAAACAGTAGTTACTAGTGACTGAGGGGGAGATGTAAGGGGAGGATGTGAGAGGGTGGTCAACAGGTACAAAGTTACAATCTAATAGGAGGAATAAGCTCTACTGTTCTATTGCACGGTAGGGTGATGATGGTTAACAGTAAGGATTGTATATTAAAAAATAGTTAGAAAAGCTCTTGAATGTTCTCACCACCAAGAAATGCTAAATGCATGAGGTAATGAGTATGCTAAATACCCTGATTTAATCATTACACAACACATATATGTACCAGAATATTAAAATGTGCCTCATAAATCTGTGTCAATTTAATTTTTTAAAAAATAGTTTCAGACTGTGGAGCATTTTGAATTTTGGATTTTGGGATCAGGGATGCTCAGCTTGTATTGCCATGGCCAGTTTTATGTGTCAGTAACCCACTCACTTCCCCTGCCCTTGCCCCAGAATTTTTTGAAGCAAATGCCAGATATATAATTTCATTTGTAAATATTTATTATGCATCTCTAAAAGACAAAGAGTTTTAAAAACCTACAATGATTATGACAGCTAAAAAATTAAGAATTCTTTAATATCAACAAATATCCAACTAATGTTCAAATTTCTCTACTTTCTCTTAAATTATTACTAAAATTCCTTTGGCTTGAATTAGGGTCCCAATAAAGTCCATACGTTGCAACTGGTTGCTATGTCTTTTAAGCCTCTTTTGACCTATAGGTTGTCCTCATCTCCTGCAATTTATCTGTTGTAGAAGAGTTTTCTGATCTACATTTGGCTAATTGCAGACCTGTGATGAATTTAACCTGTTCCTATGCCTCCTGTATTGCCTATAAATTGGTAGTTAGACCTAGAGGCTTATTCAGACTCAGGTCCAGTTGTTTGGTTTTTTTGCAATAAAAGCATGGGGTATTGTTCTGAATTTCTATGTTGCCTAAGTGTTGCTCTTTTTTGGGTTAGCAATCTTTGAGGATCATTGCCTAGGTTCATTAATTTATTAGGAGTTGAAAAAATGTAAAATTCTAAAATGTCTTCTTCATTTATTAGTTGGAATATGTTTATAAATAAAACTTATTATCTGCTTAGCTACCCTGGGACATAGTTTGCAAGGGAAAAACAGGAAAAAAAATGCTTTATTTTTTACCTTTATGGTTGCCTAGCATCCATTATAGGTAACAGTGCATATTTTTGTGTAGGATCATTATGAACTCACAGATTTACAGATTTTATGTACTTGTTTCAATTAATTTTTGTTATTTTTCTCACTGACATTCAAATAGTCTCATCTTTGACTAGTGAGCTCCTCAATCTATTTGATAATTCCAATAGTCTTTGTTAGCGGCTTCACTGCTTTCTGTGATGGTAAGATGTTTCAGGCTCATCTTAGACATTTCCTGACCTAGATATATAACCAGCCATTATTCTAAGTTCGTAGAATTATTAGGTTCCTGTTCGTAGAAAATGGTATTTGGCAGCCATAATCTGGGCGCCAGGGGTACTCTGCTGCTACCAGGTTGGTCACTCTTTCTAACTTGTATCAACGGACAGAGCTGGAAAATTTTTTTTTTATTTATTTATTTATTTATTTATTTATTTATGTTATTTTTTTGAGATGGATGTCTCGGCCTCTGTCGCCAGAGCTGGAGTGACAGTGGCCGGATCCGTCAGCTCACTGGCAAGCTCGCCTCCCCGGGTTCACGCCATTCTCGCCTGGCCTCAGCCCTCCCAAGTAGCTGGACTACAGGCGCCCTGCCACCTCGCCCCGGCTAGTTTTTGGAATTCTTTAGAGAGACGGCGGTTATCACCATGTACGCCAGGATGGTCTCGATCTCTGACCTCAGTTGATCCGCCCGTCTCGGCCTCCCAAGTGGCTGGGATTAGCAGGCCCCTTGAGCCACCGGCCTGGCTGGAAAAAAAATTTTTAAGAAAAATATATGAATTGTTCATTCAGTACTTTTCTATTCAATTCAGGTAGAACAGGTTTTTTTTTTTAAAACCAATTGATTATTATTTGCTCTCCTCTGGTTTTTCCAATACTAAAGCTCTAAGTTCTCAATAACAGCAATAATAATTATTCACTTATCACATACACACATATATACAAAACATTCATACCCCTGTGTGTGTATATAAATACTAGAAAAAATATGCCAACATGTTAATATTGGTAGCATAAAGGATAATGAGAGGTTTTCATTTTTTTCTTTTAATCAATTCCTGCATATTCAACATTTCTGTTAATAAAAGTATTATTGATAAAAAGAAAAAAATTATAATCATTTAAAATTTCCAGTAGAGGCTGAATGGAGTGGCTCACGCCTGTAATCACAGCACTTTGGGAGGCCGAGGCGGGTGGATCACTTGAGGTCGGGAGTTTGAGACCAGCCTGGCCAACATGGAGAAACTCCATCTCTGCTAAAAATACAAAAATTAGTCAAGTGTGGTAGCAGGTAACTGTAATCCCAGCTACTCAGGAGGCTGAGGCAGGAGAATCACTTGAACCCGGGAGGCAGAGGTTGCAGTGAGCTGAGATCATGCCACTGTACTCCAGCCTGGGTGACAGAGTTCAAACTCTGTCTAACAACAACAACAAAAAATCCAGTTAGTTCACCAATTTTCAAGCCCCCAAAATAAAATAATTCCTCTAGTGAGTACATATAATTCTCTGAAGTATATCATATTAGGCCTAGTTTAGGACCTCCAAATCTTAACACAGGATACCACTGTTCCTCACAGCAAACATGCAAACACACACAGCCTCTGAAAACAAAAGGTAAAATTACTTACATCTCTCACAGATATTGTTTCTTCTACTATAATTTCCATTTCTGTCCCAGGTTGAACGTCACTCCCCATTGCAAAAAACAGGAACAACTAACATCAAGACAGACGTGTAAATGCAATTTAATCTGAACTTAAAAATCCAATAAATGTATTATTTACTTTCAAAAACGTAAAGCCAAGGGCCCATGAAACTTTAACAAAAAATCCCAATTTATATGAAAATATGACTATTAGTAACTTAATGTTACAATTTAAGCAATAATTTTGCCTTACCCAGAAGTATAAACTTGCTTCATCATCAATGTTTTTTACTCCTAATAAATGTCTCTCACATACACTACTTATTTTTCTTTCTTTTTTTTTTGAGATGGAGTTTTGCTCTTGTTGCTCAGGCTGGAGTGCAGTGGAGTGATCTTGGCTCACTGCAACCTCTGCCTCCCAAGTTCAAGTGATTCTCCTGCCTCAGCCACCCATGTAGCTGGGATTCCGGGTGCGCGCCACTAGGCCTGGCTAATTTTTTGTATTTTTAGTAGAGGCAGGGTTTCACCATGTTGGCCAGGCTGGTCTTGAACTCCTGACTTCAGGTGATCCACCCGCCTCAGCCTCCCAAAGGGTTGGGATTACAGATGTGAGCCACCATGCCCAGCCAACATACACTATTTCTTCCACTATGATCTTCATCTCTGTCTTGATCACTCCCAAAAGGAATTTGTAATTACTATACACAATTAGCATTAATAAGCTTTTTCTGAGTCACTTGGTTATGATTTTATTTTCTGCCAAGCAATTCAAATATTACAAACCTCAAGACTCCAAAGGAAAAATACAAATCTGATCTCATTCCGTTCCTTATAGCCCTGCTTTTCCTTTCTAACTCAGCCTCACTTGTCATGTGTTCCCTCCTATCAGCTTGTCATGCACTACTATTTGCTAGAGTTCAGGGGAAAGCAAATTAAGGGGGAATTGGTTGGGAAAGTAATGAAGGGAATTTGGGAATCACAGACAACCTGATTTGAGTCCACATTACCCTGCTACAGGGTATTTACAATAAGAATATCCTTATGATTTCTGCACTGTAATAAGCTGATTAGCTTCTTACAAATGGCTTCTGGCAAAGGTCAAACCTGATGGTGTTTTATACTGAAAATGGACACTGATAAAGACAAGGGGAAAGGGAGGCTGCTCTCAGACTATTATATTAGTGCAGAGAGCAATTAAGTCCAAAATTAATAAACTGTGTTTCATTAAACCTAAAATGCTACTGACTGTTATACTTACTATTTTCTGTACCAGTGCTAGCTATAACTACAGAACGCCCCTGACTGTAAGATGCAACCTAATCTCACAGATGTTAAAACATGGGAAAAAGAAGGTGTATCTTAGAACTTAGGAAATATAATAGTTGAAAGTGGTGGCCACTCAACATTAAAGATTCCTTTTAACCACAAAATCTTCATAGAAAAAGAAACATGGCCGGGCGCGATGGCTCGAGCCTGTAATCCCAGCACTTTGGGAGGCCGAGACGGGCGGATCACGAGGTCAGGAGATCAAGACCATCCTGGCTAACATGGTGAAACCCCGTCTCTACTAAAAAAATACAAAATCTAGCCGGGCGAGGAGGCGGGCGCCTGTAGTCCCAGCTACTCGGGAGGCTGAGGCAGGAGAATGGCTTAAACTCGGGAGGCGGAGCTTGCAGTGAGCTGAGATCCGGCCACTGCACTCCAGCCTGGGCGACAGAGTGAGACTTTGTCTCAAAAAAAAAAAAAAGAACAAGAAAAAGAAATAGGCTTTGGCGTAATATTTTATATTTAAACATCTAGAACTATAAGGATGTAATCCTAAAATAAAATGTATCATTTAAGGAAAAAAACTTTTAGAGAAAAACAATATTACTGGAGTAGTTAAGGTACTAGTTATAATTCTGGTTATGGAAGTGTTGATTTTGTTTTGAAACAGGTGACCTTATTTTACCTGACAGGAACTTGGTGCTTTTCCAAGACACAGTCCCAATGAACTTCCCATCTTCAATTCTGCTTCCTTCAAAGTATAGCTGTCCGGCACTTAAAAAAATTTTGATAACATGATGATAATTAGGAATTATTAATTCCTAGCTCTCTAAGAAAAATAAAATATTCAAATCAGTATTTCTCTGAAAATCAAGAATATCAAGAAAGAAGAAAACGAGTTGCACTTCAGGCAAAAGATTACATGCACTATGATTAGGTTTGATTTTCAATTTCCATACTCTAGGACATTTTGTTCCTGTTTTCTACATAACAATGCTAAAAGGAAGCTATGAATGTCTAGTTTCCTACTTATTAAAAATGACTTGCTCAAAGAGCTGTTGTTTATATGGATTAAAAGCCAGATAATCCAAATCAATCCATAAATGAAGAACCAGCTTCTTCGAAGTTTAAAGTTGAGATTGTTATTACCATCAATAATTAGGCTCATCCATGACTAAATTAAATCTAAGGTAAGAGCTGATAGAGATGAGAACTGAAGATTTTATTTCATAATTGGTATCACAATAAAATTAGCAAAGCAAATGGAAAAACTTTGAAAATAAAGCTGGAAAAAATATAACTAGATCAAACCCACGACTAAAATGAGAATCAGATAGTCAGAAAGAACAATGTTTCATTTAGAAAACACAAGTGTTTGTTTCTGGTTAAGATTTTCTGTAATACAAGGGTAAGATACCGGGATGAAAATACGTCCTATAAATCAGTTTCCAACAGGCAATTTTTAAATATTAGGTATTGGAGGCCACTATTTAAAGTATCAAGAAAGACAGATGAGTATAAGCCACCTTTTGAAAGTTATCAAAAAGATTTACCTGGACAAAGAAGTTTCCCATTTCTATCAATAGGTCTCAAACAGCTGTTGTCAGCTATAAATAAAAGGAATATTATTTTCTTAGTATATTATTTTCTTAGAGAGCTAGGAATTAATAACCTTCATCATATTATCAAAATAAAAGGAAGCTGGTTACAGCATCAAATACAGAAAACAAAAGAGAGATGCTCTATTGTGTTAATTAGCAGAAAACTACAGAAAGCTAAAAACAAAAACAAACCAAAACCCCCCCAACAACCAAAGAAAAACCCCCAAAATAAGTACAGGCAGCCTTTGTTTTACACAGTAGTGCAAGACTAACAGTACCAGGTGAAACTGTGCAAAACAATCTTGATAATCAATGGAAAAATTATAATCGTTCCATGACACTTAAAATTTTGTTGTAACATTTAAAACCTCTTTGTTATTAATATTATACATATATTAGGAAAGGAAAAAACAGTAAAACCAATATTTATACTATAATTTAAAATACTAGAATCTTTGAGAATTAAAATGTTTTCTGTGTTTGTAAATTACATGTGAAGAGTAGTTTAAACAGGGCTTGGTTTCTTCTCATTGTATAGCTTATAACATGGAGTGACATCTTTCCTGTCCTGTAGCAAACTGTCATATTCCTTTCTAAGTTTGGATCAGCTTCTAATATCTAGAGTCGCTTGAATGACAGCAGGGTCAACATTCCCACAGGTTGCTGCTGCTTCTATAACTCCGTGTACTTTTGTTTCTTTGTGTACTTTCTTCTCTGTTGGCCAATTCCCTCTTTTGATTATGTATTCTTGTAAAATGTCATGGTGGGTTTAGCACTGGGAGAAAGGGAGGCAACACAACTACATGCTTTGCTGTCTGTGTAGTGACGTGAAGTGAAGCGTACATGCAGCGACAAACCACTAACAGACTTGAAAGAAGTGACCGGTTACTGCTTGTGGTGCACATGTGTTATTTATGTGATGAATTGTGCCCTGAAGAGCTGGCAGTCAAGTGTGTACTTTATTCAGTTACAGTTAACATACCATACACCATGGTTGCTGAAATTTTAACCATCTTGCTGGGAGACTGATGTTATATAACTAAATGATAGCAATGAAATTTCTGCATATCAGAACAGTACAAGCGGACTGCCTATATTTAAAATATGTTGGGTGATTTTATGCTTATTAAATGGGCCAGCATGCACTATGTTTGAGGACACAGATTCTTGCTTTAGAAGATCCCCTGGTGCTTGGAAGGGGCAAACCAAGTTTTCAGTTCAAACAAAATTCTTAAAAAGTAGGGCGTAAATTGGAGGGTGGGGGAAGGTTGAGTGTTCTGAAGAGACAACAACAGTACGAGCCTTAGAAGTTCTAACTTTATTAGACCACAGCAGAATCTCTTTCTGCGATTCCTGAGTTAAATATCTTGTATTACAGCAATACGAGGCTAGCATACAATTCTCACATAAACCTCCTGTCAACGGAAACAATTTACTTAAAGAGTTCCCCAACTTAAAAAGTGCTTTTAAAATACTGTCTCTTTAAAATCTGTTGGTTTTCACTGAACAGGTACTTACCGTGTATTGTCTATGTGCCAGACACTGTACCAGAAACTGGAAATACAATGGTAAGCAAAGCAGTGTAAACTCAGCCCTCACAGAACCTTGTCTAATGGGGGAGGTGGATGTTAATAACAGAAATAAAAGGGCAGCTACAGTAATAAATGCTATGAAGGTAAAGTACAGGGTGTTAGGAGAGTACATTAGCAAAATTAACTGGGATTGTGTGGTCAGGGATGGAAGGAGAAGGAACATTTCAGATGAGACCAAATAAATAGCTGAAGTTAAAAGCAAAGGGAACCGAGTGGAAAGAGAGACTGAGCACTAAGAAGTCTTGGGGGTCAAAGAGAGCTTGTGCACTGAGAAACGCAGAAAAGTCAGCATGGTAAGTGAGTTGTGAGTACGCATAAAAGCAGATCACAACAAAATTACAGTTAAGCAGGGGTCAAATTGTGCAGGTTCTTGTTAAGGACAAGGCTAGGTTAAGGAATTAACTTAAGTGCAATGGAAAGCACTAAAGGGCTTTGTGCGGAGGAGTGACAGGATCTAATTCACATGTATTGATGATGATCAAATGGTTTGGAGGGGGGCAAGAGTGGAAGAAGGGAGACAAGTTACAGGGGATGACAGTGAACTATGCATTTTAATAAACCAATGACTTTTAATAATGGACTTTACTGAGTTATAATTTTCTTATAATAAAATACATGTTTTAAGCATATAGTTAATAGTTTGGTAAGTACATAAACATCTGGTAACCATCAGCAAACTGAGGTATAATTTGCATCATCCTCCTTAAAACTCCCTGTGCCAATTTGCAGCCAATCCCTCTTCCTCTCTCCCAATCCTGTCTGCCTTCTGTAACTACAGCTTAGATTTTATTTGTCTCAAGTGTCTTATGTATGGAACCACACAATATGCACTCTTTTGCATCTACTTTCTTTCTCTTGGCATAATGACTTTGAGATTCATCCATGCGTTGCATGTGGTGGAACTAGCAGTGCCCTGCTCTTCAGTGATGAACAGTACCCCATTGCTTAAATACACCATCATTTGTCCGTCCCTTTACCTGCTCATGGGCATTAGGATTGCTTCCAGTTTGGGGCTAGGAACATTTATATCTTTATGAGGATATATGTTTTAACTCTTATTCAGTAAATACCTAGACGTAGAATTGGTAAGTGGATGTTTAAATTTATAAGAAATAAGCTAACTTTTCCAAAGTGGCTGTACCCATTTTATCCTCCCACCAGCAACATATGGGAGTTGCAGTTGCTCTACATCCTTGCTAACACGTGGTTGACTTAACATTTTAAGTTTTATTTATTCTGCAGGGTGCACAGTAGGATGTCATTATGGTTTTAATTTGATGGCTAACGATTCTGAGCATTTTTCCCTGTATTTACTGGTCATTCATAGATAGGTCTTCCTTTGTAAAGTGTCTGTTCAAGCTTCTAAACCTGGGTTAGGTTACACATTTTATTTTTTTAATATTCTGAATGTAAGTTGATCGTCAAATATGTGTTTCACAAATATTTTCTCCCAGTTTAAGGCTTGCCTTTTCAAATACCTTTTGAAGAGTAGAAGTTTTAAATTTTAATGTAAATTAATTAGGCTTTTCTTCCATGGTTTGTGCTTTTTGAGTCCTATCTTTAAGAATACAAAACGTTTCCTTATGATAAAGTAACAAAGATTTCCTCATATGTTTTCTCCCAGGAATTTTATAGTTTTAGGTTTTAACTTTTAGTTGTATGATCCATTTAATTTTTGTATCAGCCGAAGTAAAGCTTGAGGTTCATTTCTGCATATACAAATATCCAAATGGCCCAGCACTATTTGTTGAAAAAAATACTATCTCTCTGCTTGAAAAAATACTATCTCTCTGCATGAAAATACCTCGGCACCTTTGTTAAAAGTCAACTGACTATGCACCTATGCCTCGATTCTCTATTTAAGTTCCACTGTAAATATTTTAGGCTTCACGGGTCACGTGTGACCTCTGTTGCACATTCTTCTTCTTTAAAAAGCCCTTTGCTAGTGCGAAAACTATTCTTTGCCCACTGGCTGAACAAAAACAGGTTGTAGGCCACAGTTTGCTGACCTCCTCTCTATATGTCTGCCTGTGTGCCAATATCTACTGTCCACAGTGAGCCTGCACATCAGATACTATAATTCTTTCAACTTTGTTCTTGTTTTCAAATGTGTTACAGCTATTTTAAGTTCTTTGCATTTCCATAAAAATTGTAGAGTCAGCTTGTCAATTTCTTTAAAAAATGTTAAGATTCTGAGTAAGAATATATTAAATCCACAAACCAATTTGGGAAGAATTATCCTCTTAAGAATATTATATCATCTGGCCAGGTGCAGTGGCTCACACCTGTAAACCCAGCACTTTGGAAGGCGGAGGCAGGTGGATTATGTGATCAGGAGACAGAGACTATCCTGGCTAACACGGTGAAACCCCGTCTCCACTAACAATACAAAAAATTAGCCGGGCGTGGTGGTGGGCACCTGTAGTCCCAGGTACTCAGGAGGCTGAGGGAGAAGAATGGCGGGAACCTGGGAGGCGGAGGTTGCAGTGAGCCGAGATCACACCACTGTACTCTAGCCTCGGCAACAGAGTGAGACTCCGTCTCAAAAATAAACAAATAAATAAATAAATTAATTAATTAGCTGGGCGTGGTGGCAGGTGCCCATAACCCAGATATTCATGGGGCTGAGGCAGGAGAATCGTTTGAACCCAGGAGACAGAGACTGCAGTGAGCCAAGATTGCCCCCCTGTACTCCAGCCTTGGGGACACAGCAAGACTCTGTCTCAAATTAAAAAAAAAAAAAAAAAAGAATATTGTGTTGTCCGATTCGTGAATGTGGTATATTGTTTTATTTATTCAGGTCTTCTTAAATATCACACAGCAATATTTTCTAGTTTTCAGTGTACAGGTCTTGTACATATTTTGTTCATTTATGTCTAAGTATTCCGTAATATTTTATGCTATTATAAACGTTTTCTTAATTTTGATGTCAATTTTGTTGTTGTTGTTGCTGGTAGGTAAAAAGGCAATGAATTTCTGTATATGACTTTGAGTTCTTGCTAAATTTGCATGCATTAAGATACTAATTCACATTCAGTAGAATGGCCATGTTGGTGTGGATATGGTGATTAGGGAACGCTTCTACACTCCTGGTGGTAATGTAAACTAGTACAGCCACTATGGAACACAGTGTGGAGATTTCTTAAGAACTAAAAGTAGAGCTACCATTTGATCCAGCAATCCCACTAGTTGGTATCTACCCAGAAGAAAAGAAGTCATTATATGAAAAAGATACTTGCACGTGCATGTTTATAGCAGCACAGTTTGCAACTGCAAAATCGTGGAACCAACCCAAATGCCCATCAATGAGTGAATAAAGAAACTGTGTGTGTGTATATATATACGTATATATATACGTGTATATATACCTATAGGTATATACGTATATATGTGTATATATAGGCATATGCATATATATGTGTGTGTATATATAGGTGTATATATATGATGGAATACTCCTCGGTCATGAAAGGCGAATGACACATGAATGGCACTTTGCCCGCCGACCTGGATGAGATTGAGACTTATTATACGTGAAGTAACTCAAAAAAAAACGAATGGAAAACAAACACCGTATGTTCTCACTGATATGTGCGCGAGCTAAAGCTGTCGAAGACACAAGAGCATAAGAACCGATACAGTGCGACTTTGCGGGAACTTGCAGGGAAGGGTGCGCGAGGGGACGAGGCGATAAAAGACTACATAGGGTGTAGTGATATACTGCCGGGTATGGTGCACCAGAATCTCACAAAGCACCACTAAACAATGTACTCATGTAACCAAATACCACCTGTATCCAATAACCTATGGAAAAAATAATAATAAAAGCTGTGCTCAAAACATGTTAAAAAAAAAAAAGTCAAAACCAAACCAGTAACAGCTGATTCTAAAAAAAAAAAAAAAAAAAAAAAAAAAAGATGGCTAGGCTTGGTGTCTCATGCCTGTAATCCCAGCACTTTGGGAGGTCAAGGCGAGCGGATTACCTGAGGTCAGGAGTTTCAGACCAGCCTGGCCAACATGGTGAAACCCTGTCTCTACTAAAAATACAAAAATTAGCCGGGCGTGGTAGCACACACTTGTAATCCCAGCTACTTGGGAGGCTGAGACAGGAAAATTGCTTGAGCCTGGGAGACGGAGGTTACAGCGAGCCGATTTCGTGCCACTGCACTCCAGCCTGGCTGACAGAGTAAGACTCTGTCTCCAAAAAAAAAAAAAAAAAAAAAAAGATAATCACAGTTAATCACAGATTGACAAGGACATGTAGAAACTGCAACCGTGACACATTGCTAGTGGGAATATAAATGGTTCAGTCACTTTGGAAAATAGCATGGCAGTTTCTTACAAAGTTAAACACAAATTTGCATATGACCCAGCAATTCCAATACTGTATATCTACCCAAGAGAAATGAAAACATATCTCCACATGAAGACTTACGTGTAAAAGTTTATAGTGGCATTATTCATAAAAGTACAAAAGTAGAAACAATCCAAATGTCTATGAACTCATGTTTGTCCAGGATAAACAAAATGTGATATTATCCATATAATGGAATACTAGACTAGTCAGCAATACAAAGGAACAAGCTATTGATACATGTGAAATCATGGATGAACCTCAAAAATGATATGCTACGTGAAAGAAGCCAGACACAAAAGACTGTATGTTTTATGATCCCAATTATATTAAATATTAAGAAAATAAAGTCTATAGAGACAGAAAGTAGATTAGTGGTTGCCAGGGGCTTCGACTACAAATGGGTACAGGGATCTTTTTGGAGTAATGGAAGTATTCTGAAACTGGATTGTGGTGATGGTTACAGAACTCTACACATTTACTGATGATTACTGAATTATACACTTAAACTGAGTGGATTTTATGGTATGTAGATTTTATCTTCATAAAGTTGTCACAGAAAGCCTAATGGTAAGTGAACAGTGAGTTTGCAGAATGTACATGCAGAATAGTTCAACATGAATACATGGTCTAGATACACATCCACATCAGATATACTCATTGTATCTGGGGAAGGAGAGAAAGAATAGGTCTGAGGAGGAGAACATAGGGGACTTTAACTTCATTTATAATGCTTCAAACAAAAACAAACATAAGACAAAAAGTTAACATTTGTCCATTTTGGGTGGTAGGTATATGAGTTTTCCCTAAATTATTTTTTGTATTCTCCTATATTTTCTTCAAGACCAAAATTAAAGAACCAAAAAGCAAATGTAAATGATTACCTAGTTCCTTCATTAATTTTAATTCCTTTATGGCTTTAATTCGAATATCAAATACCATCTGAAATAGAGAAATAAAATAATGACTAAGTTGTAAAAAATGGGAGGAGATGAAGATGAGGATTGTCACTGTGTGCATAAACAAATTATTTGAGATATTAATTACCTGACATTTAGTAGTTTTGCCTACTTAAAATTTTCCATCCCTGAAATTTTTTTATAAGATCAAAAGCAAAACTTAGATCTTCATAGTTAAGTTTTACCAAATTGATGTTAATTGGAACAGAAAGGACACCTACAGAAAACTAAAGAAACAATTGTAGCTGAAAGGCAATAAGCTGACAAACCACTAACTTTTCTCATGAAAGCAAACAAAATAAACTCAGGGCAATCACATTTCTCTATGTCAGGAATGATGAATGTGGGGCCAGTAAGCATAAATAAAAATGTATACTATCAGCCCGAGAGCACTATTTAAAATTGCTGTTTAAATGACTTTATTTTAGATTCTTTCCCTTTTTCAGTTTAACCTAATTTTCTCCAGGATATAAAATCTTGGAAATTTAGGAGTGAAACTGATGTCAGACAATCTATCCTCCCACAGTACCCCACACTGTAAAAAGAAGAAACAGAACGAGTCATAAAGGACTTCACCAAAGTCTCTCACTTAGGATCAAGGTACTAGATCTTCTGAACTTTAGTGTATTCATCTTAGTGTATAAATATTAACACACTTTAAGAAATTATAATATTTATATAAAAGAAAACAATATTCTAGTAAGTTTCAACTTGTTATAGAAAAAAAACCCATAATGAATTGAGACTACATAAATATAAAAAGGTATTTCCTGAGATGATGTTTAAGGAAACTAGTCTTCAAATGGAGAACTAAAAGAGTTCCTTTTAAGAACACCTGGCTTTACAGAAAAACAGAGTATAATGTAAAACCATTTAAGATAAATTTTAAAAACAGAAGTCCACAACACAAAACCAAAACACATGTATACTTGGTTTAAAAAAATACAGAAAAGACCCTTGAAAATAGCATTTTCAAGGAAGCCAGAGAAGTCCATGAACTAACTAAATAAGTAACTCCCACATTCTAATTCTAGGCTTTGGAGGAAACTTTAAAAGGCACGTATTTTCTTGAAATATGCTAACAGCCAACTAACATAGGTAAACAAGCAATAATCAAATGTTAAATAAAAAGCTAACTTCCTACGATTTGAAGTCTCTTGAGACAACTGTTCTGAAAGATTAAGGTATTGTTTTCTAAATAAAATTCTGTTAACTGAAAATCTATCAGCCAACCTTTAATTATATTCTACTCACTGTGTTAACAGTTGCTGATATTTTAACCTGCTTCTCTTCAGAGTCTAACTGGCATAAATTTTTAACATGGAGCCAGTCAATCTCATTCATACTAGTGACCCATTTCTCTTCCTTGGTCAACAAGCTGTAGGTAAAGAAAAGATCAGAAATTAATACCTTTCCTTAGGCATCACTTCCAAAGCTCTGCATGTGTCACTTAATGTGACTAATTAGAGGTGACCAGTTCTACTGAGTCGTCTCTATGGTAAGTGGGCTATCTTGGCAGGGTAATGTTAGGCAGTAGTCTACAGGGTCTATATTCATGACTCCATTTATTCTTGGATTTTCTCACATAATTTGTTGCCACATTTTTCCACAGAGAACTTCCATAAGTAAACAATCAGTTGCTGACTTCTGCCTGCACCCTGCAATCACTAGGGGAGCTTTAAAACAGCGCCTATGCCAGGAGCCTACCCCACCTGATCTAGATTTCGTTTAACAACAGGGCAGCCATGTGTAGTCTGTAGACTGACACTGCACAAAAGGGCCACGTCTAAGGAGTGTCACACATGGCACATACATCGTATACTGAATTTTTGAGAGTTTTGTTTTATAAAAGCAGCCGGCAGTAGAGTATCTTGTTCTAACATTTTCCTACAGATAGTAGTAAAGGGTCCTGAAGAGGTGCCTTCTTTCTAATTCACACAGAAGCACTAATGGGCTTGCAGAAGTCCTCTTCGGGAATGTGTCTCCGAGCTCTGAAACATAATTCTACTCTTTATTGCAGTTATTCCATTCTGAGCTCCCACCTTAAGCTAGCAATCCCAAATACAAAGTTTGAAGCACAAGATGTTCCATGAAGACTACCTTAAAAGAGTGAAAAACCGTATGATAATCATGACAATGACTGCATTAACTAAAAAACATTTAGCACTTACTGTGTGTACTTTGTAAGCACTTAACTCTTTCAATCCTCTCAACTCTATGAAGCTGGCACTAGTTATTATCCCCATTTTACAGACAAGAAGACTGAGCAGAGAAAGACGAAATACCTTGCCCAAGGTCCCATTACATCCTACTGACTTGCCTAGGAGCACAGTTAGGCAAACTACATAGATTACTATGTAGCCATTCAAGGCAGTTTATAAAGAGTCTACAAATCTCAAGGTTGGGCAGGGGGGATGGAAAGCAAGATACATCTACAAAATAATCATTATTAGGTTTAAAAAGAAAGGCACCCAAATGCTAACAGTGATTAACAGTGCATGGTGAGAAGAGGGATTTCCCCAGTCCCAGTAAATGTATACTGCCTTTTATAAAGGAAATACAGTTCTTATAAACAAGGTGGAGAATGTCTGAGAAACCCCTGTCCAAAAGAGTAACAGTGGTAAGTGTACTACGAAATAAACAGTCCGTAAGTGCTCTGCGTCAAAGCCACTATAAATAATGATACAGAGGTCCTGCAATCTAAGTAAATTTGTAGCACTGAGAAAACAGGGAACTTGAAATCTTCAATATATGGAAATATTGCAGCTACAGTGTATGACACATTGACTACAGCAAAGTACTATCACAGACACAGATGACAAAAAGACAGATGCAGCTTTAAATGTGACCGCAGGATTCATGGGGGTAATTCGCCAGGTAACTGCTCTATTTGGGCAACTGGGCTCTCAAGAGTCACAGAAGGGATTATAAGGAAACCATGAGGCCGGGCGCGGTGGCTCAAGCCTGTAATCCCAGCACTTTGGGAGGCCGAGACGGGCGGATCACGAGGTCAGGAGATCGAGACCATCCTGGCTAACATGGTGAAACCCCATCTCTACTAAAAAATACAAAAAACTAGCCGGGTGAGGTGGCGGGCGCCTGTAGTCCCAGCTACTCGGGAGGCTGAGGCAGGAGAATGGCGTAAACCCGGGAGGCGGAGCTTGCAGGGAGCTGAGATCCAGCCACTGCACTCCAGCCTGGGCGACAGAGTGAGACTCCGTCTCAAAAAAAAAAAAAAAAAAAAAAAAGGACACCGTGAGTCATCTTATGGGTCTCCTGAAACAAAATATCCAGAAACAATTTAGCCATAATGTTTATACCTTCTTCAGGAAGATTTTCAGGAATTTTCTCTGCGAGAATGTTCCTTCGGTTTTATAACCGGCGCTAATCAGAATTCACTTGATAACTTGCATTATAGCCAACTAATTGATACTCTATATAGTCTAGAAAATCAGGGATACTTACATTATTTTCTCACCACATTTACCGAAAGTACCTTTACAAAACATCATTTTTTTCTCTAAGTTACATAACCTACAACATTCGTGTATACAATATTTAGAACATAATGTCTAGAAATAAAGAAACATTCAACCCTTGTCACTAAAATAAAGCTTTAGAGTTCTGCTGGGTGGTATTGTAATTAAAATGACTTTTAGAAATCCTTTTTCTCCTGTTAGCGAGTTACCTGTTATCATGATGAGAATCCTGAATTAAAACTGAGCTTCCATTTCCGAGCCCTTGCTCCCTGAACGTCTTCCTCATGTCTTCCTTGGAGATGGCCATCCAACCCTCCCCACCTGGGCATCCAGCACTGTTGATGAAGATGACACCTGCTGGGATTGCTAAGGCTGTGAGGACAGTGCCCACTTCTGCATTAGATGGAAAGACATGTGGAGATTCTATCACCTGGCAACACTTTTCTCCTTCACTGCTTGTGTCCAGATGAAGAACATTTAAAAGCAGAGGTTCGCAGTCAATACCTGTTTGAATGTGGACTCCACCAACCTGCAATCATATCAAGAAAACCATTAGTACAGTTGATACTTGCCAACATTGTCAACATAACATGGTAAAAGATTACTCTTAGAGAACAACCCTCATTTTTTCCAAGTAAAATAAAATTTTCACAAATGTCTGTTAAGCATCAAAGGAACAACTTCAGATCTTTTGAAACTTTCTTATCTACCTTTTATTTTTTTAGAAGTAATCTATGATAGACTGGAGATAGAGATTTATGAGTTATCATGGGTGGTGATGAAGCCAGATTGGCCAAGGTCAGTTCACAGAGTGGCTGAAGTGTTCCTGACCGCCTCCTAGAGATGGAAAATTCACTGTCCACCTCCAAACCACCCCAACGACTCCCCAAGTCAGTATAGATCCTCACTCTTCTAAATTCCCATAGGCACTATGCACAGACCCCTACTCCAGCATGTATGGTGCAGTTCTTCACACAATGAGGGCCTAAAAGGACACAGATCAACTGACTGGCCTTTGACCTAGCATCTGACACACAACCTGGTTAACGGAGGCACTCAAGAAATGTCTCCTTGACGTACAACTAGCACTGATTGTCTAACATTTATCAAGCATTTCAGTAGTTTTCTAATATCTAATTGCCCTCACATAGGCTGAATAAAATTTCATTACAATGACTTTTTTTTTGAGATAGAGTCTTGCCCTGTCACCCAGGCTGGAGTCCAGTGGTATAATCTCAGCTCACTGCAACCTCTACTTTCCGGGTTCAAGCGATTCTCCTGCCTCAACCTCCCAAGTCACTGGGACTACAGGCATACGCCACCATGCCCGGCTAATTTTTGTATTTTTCGTAGAGATGGGGTTTCACCATGTTGGCCAGGCTGGTCTTGAATTCCTGACCTCAGGTGATCTGCCTGCCTCACCCTCCCAAAGTACTGGGATTACAGGCATGAGCCACTGTGCCCAGCCATTACAACTTTTAAAACATCCAAAATTATCACAAATATTTTTTTTTTTTTTTTTTTTTTTGGGACGGGGAAAGGAGTCTCGCTTGTCACCCAGGCTGGAGTTGCAGTGGCAGATCTCAGCCTGCACTGCAAACTCCGACTCCGGGTTTACGCCATTCTCCTGGCCTCAGCCTCCGAGTAGGCTGGGTACTACAGGGCGCCGCACCTCGCCCGGCTAGTTTTTTGTATTTTTTAGTAGAGACGGGGGTTTTCACCGTGGTTAGCCAGGGATGGGTCTCGACTCTCCTGACCTCGCTTGATCCGGCCCCGCCTCGGCCTCCAAGTGCTGGGATTACAGGCTTGAGCACGCGCCCGGCCGGGCCACAAATATTTTCTTCAGCAATTTTACCTCCACCCCATTCCACACAAAGATGTCTTCTCCATCAGCAATTTCAGTTTCACACAGTGTCAGTTCATCCCCTAGAAAGAGATCACCAGTGAGACCATTCATCATGACCATCAGAAATGACTGAGCTAAAGAAAGAGCTGAGACAAATATTTGTTTGAAAAAATATTCACTAAGGAAAATTTAAAAGTAGTAATTATTTTATTCTATTGATATGATTTCATTTCGTAATTTCGTAATTTTTCTTTAAAATGTTGTTACAAAAGCTTTGTGAGCATGGTGGCAGGACAAAAGAGATAATCCAAAGGTCAAGTGTACTTGAGGCGCATGACACTGGAAACAGGAGTTAGGCTTAGGTATGGAATGGTCCCAGCTCCACTGATACGTCCATAACAACAAGCTGTATGTCTTTGTGAGCTTCAAGTCTCTCAGCTCAGTTTTTTCATTTATGAAATGGGGATAAAAGAATTTTATGAAAATCAAGTGAGATAATTAACATAAAACACTTATTACAGATTTTGGCCCAAATCAGATGTTACTGCCGCTACTGTTAATTCTCACTGTTTTGCTGCTATTTAAAGGAAGTAAATGCTTTCAAACTCCCAAAGTATTTCTTGTTTTACTACAAAATCTGAAGCTGAGAGTTGGGCAGAAAATCAAGTCATATAAATATGATTCAGATGGTTTGAAACCATGTTGCTCAACAATATGTGTCAATATAAAAATTCTAAAGCTTTTCAAGAAATTTTTAGTAGGGTAGCCTTAATTTGAGAAAAAATAAAATGTTTCCATGTTAGAAGAATTTCACACATTATATAAACTGTATACATTAAAACTCGGATATGTTATTTCTTTTGGAAAACTTACAGTGTGAAGATAATCTACTTAGTTAAGCAAGTAGTAGGTGGGGAAGGACTGACAAGGAACAGAAAATCACAGATGAGCCAGACAAAAATGTAGATATATAAGAGTGAGTTGCTATGTTTTCATATTTATCTTACCGCCAAGTGTCTGGTAAATGTGAAGTCCTGCTGGTACAAGCTTTGCAACACTAAGAACCATGTCTCCTTCCCAAAATTCTAACAGCTGAAGAATATTAATGAAAGAAAAGAGAACATTGAAAAGTGACACATACATATCACCTTTCCAGGTTACTGTATCAACTTACATAAGAAGATGACACAAAGAGCTAGCAAATGAATACTCTCACCCCCAGCCAACACCGCAAACTTGAAAAGAAGGCATCACTTGTTAAATTAGTCAAATCCAAAGATGGCTAATCTCCTCCATTCCTGAGTGAAGAATTCCGGCATACACAAAGGGCACAACCACCATCTAAACAATTCTGCTTAATATATATGAAGAGCACTTTTCTCAGAAAGCAAGTTGATGAGCATGCCAGCCTAGGAATTTTAACTCAAAAGAGCAAGACTAATTTGTGGAATTAGCAATGTTGAGGGAAATGCAGTCCTGACTCTAGCACACACTCATCTTCTAGTTGCTTGAAAGGAATGTCTCCCATTGCAAATTTATAAAGGTGCATTACCAGTTTACTTAATAGATCACCAGGGCTTTGTTCTTTACATTTCTAGATCTGAGAGTCTGAGCACTGTGGCAAGATCACCAAAATAATATCACCATAAAAATCATTCCTATCTAGTCATTCTCTACAATACTATAAGGTATTTTCTTAAAAAGAAATTTCTTATTTACAAGCTATTAGTTTGCTGTGAACTAAGTTTCCTAGCCTCTTGTCAGTAGCTTCCTTGTAAGAGAATAGTTAGTAGGGATATACATTTAAAACACCAAAAAGCACAGACTGGAGTGTACCTCACACTTACAAAGTAAATAAGATCCTTTCCATTTAAAATATCCCCCTAGATAGGTTCAGATTCCCACATCCACCTGTATCAACAATGCTAGAATTGGCTCAGAAATAAATTTCTAATGAAAAAGTTCAGAAAGATTAGACAATTTTAGAAATCCTGACACTGATCTCGTGTTTAAATAACTTCAAATCAACTAAGGTTAAAAGGGAAATTGCTTTGCTTTTCTTAGCAGAAGACAATTGAAAGAAAGCTAACAGTTTTGGTGAGTAATAGGATTTTCAGAAAATTCATTAAACTAATTTCTGGGAAAAAACACAAAAGCTAACATTTTCTATCTCCCTTTTCCTTGATCAGAAAGTAGTGTGGAGCAGGAGTGTGATTAGGAGGAAAAAACCCTAGATGAAGAGTAAGGAGACCAGGGATGGAGTCCCAGCTCCATCAACTAGGTTTAGGACCATAGGCAAGACATCGAGTCTCTTTAAATCACACTGCCTCATCTTCAAAATGGGGCTAATGTGTCTTCATGAGATTAAAGAACCAAATCACATAATTTATATGAAAGCAGTGTAAGTAAAATAAAGAACACTGCTGTTACTATTATCATCATTAAAACATACCTTGAAAATGACTTGGAGACTACAGCACTGTTTTTACTCTAGACTAATAGATACTTTCCTTCACTTAAGAGTATTATTAATAAATACTGTTCTACACTACCGGGTACAAAGTTAGTTGCTTTTACTTGTTCAGTAGTTCTCAGTTTTAAACAACATGCTCATCTTTATCTTTTCGCTCTCTTTGAAAGGCAATTTGCTTTCACTTATTTTCTAAAAAAGAGACAACTTCATACTCTTTCTTCCCCTCAAATAAAATGTACCAGCCTGATGGTCCACCTGAAAAGCTGCTGGTAGGGGCTGTGGAGAAAAGCCTCCTAAAAGACTTAGAAGATCTGGGTCACCCCTCTGTGAAGTGGCAGATGTCAGGTCTTCCTAAGCAGCTTTGAAAAATAAAGTTGTATCCTAAACAGAATGAAATAGACAGTCTAGCTGGAAATGGTCCTTGATGTCTAAATTAAGAGGAAGTAAGGCTGTATTACCTGAAATATTGACTGCCGGAGATCTCCTAAAGTTTTTCTTTTATCAAAGGTCAAATCCCACACGCTTTCTGTTTGAGAGACTACTGGGTGCAGAGCCCCATTGAAGAAATGGTACTGAGGGCCCAGGTGAAGATGCAATTCAAAAGTATTGTTTGCAGAATCACATTCTGCCCTTTAAAGAGGCACAAAAATACATAAATACTGTGTTTTTGTAACAGACACTGTGTTTTATCTCAAACCAAAGATATCTGGCTTACAATACAATTAAGTTCTCCATCCCACCTAAGTAACAATTTTTCTTCTATGAGCCACAATTAGTCACTTTAGTTTTTCAGTCAACAGCAAAAATTCAGTTCTGTCACCATGAATTCCAAGAGAAAACTGTTTTAACGTGGGCGGCAATGTTAAATCCATTTCTCTGAACAAAGGCTGACACCTGAAATCTTGTAATTCTGAGATTATATTATAGTTATGAACAAAATGCTAGAGACCTGCTTACATAATTGTGTTAAGTAGCAGATTTACTTCTATGTCATCTATCATCCTTATTTCCACTAGATTTTGCACACTTTTTTTTTAGACAGAGTCTCACTGTGTCACCCATGCTGGAGTGCAGTGGTGCCATCCTGGCTCACTGCAACCTCCACCTCCTAGGTTCAAGCAATTCTCCTGCCTCAGTCTCCTGAGTAGCTGGGATTACATGTGTGTGCCACCACACCTGGCTAATTTTTATATTTTTCGTAGAGATGGGGTTTCACCATGTTGACCAGGCTCGTCTTGAACTCCTGACCTCAGGTGATCCGCCTGCCTCAGCCTCCTAAAGTGCTGGGATTGCAGGTGTGAGGCACTACGACTGGTCCCACGACATATTTGAAGCCAGTAGCATGAACCTCCTGAGACCACGTTATCCAGGCTAAAAGTCCTTGGCAGCAGCCTGGTGTCAGCTGCTCTTCTCTGAATGCACTCAGCTGACTCGAAGCCAGCACAAAACACAAGTAGGGTCTGACCAATGTGGAGCTGGAACGAAGCTTATCACACAACTCAGGTACTTCAGGACACTTCAGTGAACATGGTCAGAGAGCACAACCACATGAAAGACCTTACTGCGGGCTGACGACAACCCCTCGGGCTTTTTTTTTTTTTTAAATAACAACTGCTGGCCAGGCGCGGTGGCTCAAGCCTGTAATCCCAGCACTTTGGGAGGCCGAGACGGGCGGATCATGAGGTCAGGAGTTTGAGACCATCCTGGCTAACACGGTGAAACCCCGTCTCTACTAAAAAATACAAAAAGCTAGCCGGGCGAGGTGGCGGGCACCTGTAGTCCCAGCTACTCGGGAGGCTGAGGCAGGAGAATGGCGTAAACCCGGGAGGCGGAGCTTGCAGTGAGCTGAGATCCGGCCACTGCACTCCAG
>NW_016819943.1:816147-823144 GCF_001698545.2 Rhinopithecus bieti
GTGTTCACATAAGGCAGATGCCAACCTGTAATCAATCCAGCTGTTTCTGTACTTCACTTCCAATTTCTGTATGTCACTTTACTCTTTTGTCTATAAATTTGTTCTGACCATGAGGCACCCCTGGAGTCTCTCTGAATCTGTTGTGATTCTGGGGGTTGCCTGATTTGCAAATCGTTCATTGCTCAATTAAACTCCTTTAAATTAAATAAAAAAAAAATAAAAAAAAAAACAACTGCTAGTCCAGACCACAGACCACTCATGCAGGTTATTTTTTAGACTTACGATATTTCACTCTGTTAAGTTTTAATCTTTTTGGTATCTTGGTTTTTGTTGTTTCTTTGCTCTTGTGTCATTCACAGTACTTTTCTCCCCCCAGCTCCAAGCCAGTGATAAAAATGTCAAATATACCCTGTCATATAATTAGGCATTTGGGTCCACAAGGAGATCATGGGAACATCTATTTTCCTAACCCAATACCCAATTAACTCTAACAGAGCACAAATAAAGCAGCAGCTCTTCAGAATCAAATGGTTCTCGCAAACCATCTCTTAAAGTAAGAATCCATTATAGGCTTTTCCCCAAGATCAGCATTCGATTCAATAGGTTATAGAATCCATATTTCCGTCCTTTTGAAAATCTGCCCACCTCTGAGCCTCTCTCACTACATGCCAGTTCACTACAACTACTTACCCATGAGGGGTGATTTTCATGGCAGGCTCTCTTTGGACCCAAGGAAATAATCTGGCCAGGCTAGGATACAATTCATTTAGCCCAACTATGTGCTCACTGATTTCTCTAGTCGTCTTAGGCTTCAATCCCTACCTAGCAATGGCCGTTTTATATGTCACTGTTTAATTCATTCTCACACATAAGGGATCATTTCAAAGTTAAAGCTACCCTCACTATAAAAATTCAGCAGCCAGACAGACACTTGCATTAACTAGTTGACTATTTCTTTTTCTTGTTAATTTTCATTATTGAATGCTTAAGGCCTAAATTAGATCTTTATTCTCCAGAAATACTAGTCAAACTCTAAAAGCAATTTATAATTACCTTTTGATTTGCAGTTCAATGTTAGCTGCATCCATTTCATTCAGTAAATGACATGGAACCCCGTATCTTGGATTAGCTCGAGCTGTGAACAAAATTTTTCATTAACTTGTGTTGGCTAAATGAAATCTGGTTGCTGGAAGAGGTAGCATGAAGACTAGAAAGGACTGTCCTGGGAGCTAGGAAAGTTGCTAATAATTTGCTGTGTGAGTACGAATTTTCTCAGGATCTCAGTTTTCCCATCTGAAACATGAAAAAGTTAGAACAAATGAAAAGTAAATAGTTCTTTAAGATACGCTAGAAGAATTCAATTTTTTTTCAACTCTTTTAAGTATACTTTTCAAAAGAACACCCAGATTTTCATCTTTTTCTTTTTTCTTCTTCTTTTCTTTATTTTTTTGAGACACAGTCTCACTTTGTCGCCCAGGCTGGAGGGCAGTGGCGTAATCTCAGCTCACTGCAACCTCTGCCTCCCAGGTTCAAGCAATTCTCGTGCCTCAGCCTCCGAGTAGCTGTGATTACAGGCTTGTGCCACCATGCCTGGCTAATTTTTGTATTTTTAGCAGAGACAGGATTGCAGCATGTTGCCCTGGCTGGTTTTGAACTCCTGGCCTCAAGTGATCCGCCCGCCTCAGCCTCCCAATGTGCTGAGATTACAGGCGTGATCCAGCATGCCTGGCCTCAGATTTTCATCTTGATTACAAATACAACAACTGACTACTGTAAAAATTCTGGAATTTTTTTAAGTGTAAAAGAAATAGATGCTGCTCATAATTTCACTCCCAAGACAGACAGACAGACACACACACACACACACACACCCCCACACACAAACACAATTTCAAAAACTGGGATCATATTCAACAAATCTGTTTTCATTTCATACACTGTATTTTCCAAAGTCTTAAATAAATGATTGCATAGTAGTCCATTCTATAAGTAGCATAATTAACCTAACCAATCTTTTTCTGTTAGACATTAAGGTGATTTCCAATTAATCACTACTTTAAAATAGTAGGAACAATAAACATCTTTGAGCATCAATATTCATATACAGTTCTGATTACTTCAAGACAAACTTGTGAAAGTAGATTACTAGTTTAAAGGGTATGACATTTTCTAGGCTTTTAAATACACGTACTCAAACTGATCATATTCCATACTTACCAACTCTGGAAGAAATGTCAACTATTGAGACCCAAGAGTCACGGAAATAGTACCTGACTTGGTGGGGCATCTCACTAATGTTCACCTCATTGCCATTCTTCTTCTTCTTCTTCTTTTTCGATTACAGGTTAAATTGAAAATTTTTGAAACATAGGAATCTTTCTTTTATAAATTACTTATTTATATTCTTTCCCCAATTTACTACTGAGCACAATGAAATATATGTAAGCGCACTCTACAGATAGGGGAAATTAATTTGTCATATATTTTACTGTTTTCCATTAGCTTGTCATTTGCCTTTTAATTCTGTTTAAGGGTTATATAGCATCACTTTTCCCTAGTTTTTTTCTTTCTTTGCTTTTATGCTCAGAAAGGTTTTCTTTACCTTAAAATATTTATATTTTACACATTTTACGATTCCTTAACATAAATATTAAAGGAACTATAATTTCATTTAAGTGATTTGTATAACAAAGAAAAATGGCTTAATTATTTCCCTAGCAAATAACCAACTTCCCAGTTGTATTTATCGAGTAATTCACGCCCTTCCTTCCCCAAAATATCTGAAGAGCTACCTTACCATGGATTAAAACACAAATATGCTTAGATCAACTCCTGGGTTTACTGCTCTTTTCAATGATCTGTCTACCTTTTGCATTACCACTACACTGTCTTCATCGCTATAACTTTATAAATACGTTTTTACTGATACAGCAAATTCTCCCTCAGTCATCTCTTCTTCAGTTTTTATTACTTTATTTCTCTAGGTGAATTTTAGAATCATTTCATAAAGTTCTATCCCTTCATTCCCAAAAAAGTACATCGAGATCTTTGTTCAATTCCTAAGCTAACAAGAGAATTGTCACTGAGTATATATTCCAATTATGTACACACTAAAATTAAATTCTATGAAAAAGACTAATACTCCATTTGAAGATATTCTTTTCTGATAATATATATTTCTATAACTGTGAATTCTGATACACAATATTTTACCAGAACCATTTCCGTATCTTTTTTTCCTCCCAGAAAATACAAAGCCTTTTGATTAACAGCATAGTTATGTAACTGTTTTCGATCTGGAAAGTTAATTTCCTTTGATTCACATGCAAATTAGTAACTGCTTTATTTTATTCTTTATAAAAACGACGATTATTCTCATTCTCTAAGAACAATATTCTCATCTCTAATAATAGATATGTCTCAATCTATAAAGCTTTTCTCATTAGAGTTTTTAACTTTTGAGCAGACTTTGAGAAGTGATCAAAAAATCTTACTAGGCCTTATGCCTATAATCCTAGCGAGGCAGGAGAATAAGGTCTGGAGACAGGGAACCTAAGGCTGTTTCACCGACTTCCTAGAAATAAATTGAAAGGAAAACCCTAACTTTCCATGCCTAAGTAACAAAAGGACCAGAGGCTACTCCCTTTGATCTTTTCTGCGCACACATAGGAAACTGGGTGACCCCAACAAATCAGACTGTGGGTGGAGTCTTTGTTTGCAACTTTTGCAACCACTTCAGCCTCTGAATGTTTGCGGTTGGCAACTAATAAGACAGAAACAAATCGGACTGATTGCCCGTAGGGTCTTCGTTTGCAAGTTTGCAACTTCCCTCCAGCCTTTGAATGGGTGTTGCCCCCAACCAATCAGACTGATAGCCGACTATGTCTTTGTTTGCATGGAAGTAGAACTTTGTAACTTCACCCTAGCCTCTGATTGGTTGCAGAAAGCAACCAATCAGATGTTTGCACATGAGAGTGACTTTTGTAACTTCACTTCAGCCTCTGGTTAGCTGCTTTCTGCAACCAATCAGACTGACTGTGGGTTACCAATTCATTTACATGAGATGAGCATGAAGTGGCCAATGGGAAACTTCTAGGAGGCATTTGGACCCGAGAAGATTCTGTATCTGGGTCCTTGAGCCGCTGCTCAGGCTGCTCCCACACTGTGGAGTGTAGTTTCGTTTTCAATACATTCCTGCTTTTGTTCTTTCGTTGCTTCATTCTTTGCATTGCTGTGTGTTTTGTCCAATTCTTTGTTAGAAATGCCAAGAACCTGGACAACTTGCAGTCATGACCCTCTACCAATGACATCAGCACTTTGGGAGGCTGAGGTGTGAGCATCATTTGAGGCCAGGAGTTTGAGACCAACCTGGGCAACATAGCAAGACCCTGTCTCTAAAAAAATGAAAAAATTAGCCAGGTGTGGCAGCATGTGCTTGTAGGCCTAGCTTGTAGGCCTAGCTACTAAGGGAAGAGAATCACTTGAGCCCAGGAATTAGAGGCTACAGTGAACAATCATGCCACTGCACTCCAGCCTGGATGACAGAGTGAGGTTGCATCTCTAAAAATAAATAAATGAATAAACACACAAAAGGTCTTATTGAGAAACAGGAAAATAAAGGAGAAGATATGAAAATATATAAATAAAGGATAAATAATAGAAATAAAATATATAAATAAACATAAAGGAGAAGATATAAAAGAATCAGGAAAATAAAGAAGATATAAAAATAAGACCAAGGCCACTTAAAATTCAAAGGCAACATATGGCTGAATGACAGAGCCAAGCCTGAGTACATGGCAATCGCGCTCAAGTTTGCCAACACAAGAAGGTTTTATGCTATCCAAGGAAATCCAATTCTGAAAATGTAATGATGAGCTTACATTATTACAGGGTAGAAAATTAAAGAGAAGTATATAATCTTTATAAAATGACAAATTGTTAGATTTCATTTGGCATAATGTTCTTGTTAGCTTTAAAATATTTTAAGTTGTTCCAAGAGTAAACCTTTTTTTAAAAGAATAAAAACTCAAATAGCATTCCATGTTTATCTTCTAAAGCCATTAACTGAAATAAATAGGAACATTTTTCTTTCCATACCTTCAGGGGGTCTCTGCAACTGGGATTTCCGATAAAACAACATGTAGGCACTTTCTTTACCCTGAAATTGCTGTTCAATATCCTTTTCCCTGATTGGCTGGACTTTAGAATCATTTATATCAAACCAGTGGGGACAGGAGATGCTACTGTTTAAACCTGGGGATTCTGGAGGAAGCGTCTCGAAAATTTGCTGGTCATTCCTTTGGAAATCAGACTCAGCCTGGAGAGAACCATTCTTCAAGAGACGAACTATACTTTCATCTGAACTGAGTAGAAATATCTGAGAATGGAGCTGTAAGAACTACACAGAAAAAAACAAACAAACAAAAAATGCGAAGTTAATTATTCAAACAAAAATTAGACGTGATTAAAAAATGTTTTCTTCCCTTCTGTGATTAGATCGTTCAACTTCATCTTTATTTTTGACCTGGCCAGCTAGGGAGGAAAACCCATCTAGGTATAATAAAACATTTAATAAAACCACAGTGCTCTGTTAAATAGTCTGATAGTTACATGAAGGGAGGAAGTTGCTATGCTACAATCTAAAAAGCATTTTAATTATACCTCACTAGTGCTGTTTAAAAAAGTATTTAAGTGGAACAGATTAGGTAGAACAAACACTTTTGAAATATTTAAAAGCAATCTAAACAAGGCACAAAACAAAAGCAGTCACACAGTGTACCACCATAAAAGATAATTTGAAAACCCAGACAGACTTTGTTGGGATAAGGTAGTAATTATCAACGTAAATTATCTTTTAACCCGAACTAAAGCGAATGTTGTCTGTTCTAAAAGCTGGCAGACAAGCTCAGAAAATCAAAGCAAAGTAAGGGTTAAGTCACAGTCCCAAAGTTCTTGCTAAAGGATTAGGAAGAAAAAAGTCTCTTTCTCCATTGCCTGTCTCTTACCTCCCCATCCCCTACGCCTCTATCCTCTCACTTTCTAACCTCTGTCTGGCCTTGCATCTCTTCCTTTTCTCTCAGCCTAATTTACTTATATAGAAAATTACTTGGGAGTTAAATTTAACACTTGGGTACTTCATCAATCACCCTGGAAAGG
Organism: Rhinopithecus bieti; assembly: GCF_001698545.2. Taxonomy (NCBI): domain Eukaryota; kingdom Metazoa; phylum Chordata; class Mammalia; order Primates; family Cercopithecidae; genus Rhinopithecus; species Rhinopithecus bieti. Next base: position 822,307 of record NW_016819943.1, read on the forward strand.
TGATTTGTGCATTTTTCTCTCGGAAAGAAAGTAATCTGTGGTAATGTCAACTCTCTAATCAAAAGTATTATTTTATCAACAAACAGAAGAGTGTAGGGCATAACCCAAAGACAACACTGTTAACACTGTGTATGAGAACAGAGAGTAAAATATCGTTGTAGCTAATTTGTTTTAAGGTACAAAAAAGTGTCAACAACTTGAAAGCTTTGAGTAATGAACTTTCTTTTCATTTTTTTCAGTTCTTTGGGTTTTTAAGTAATGAACTTTCTATATAGCCAAGTTTTTCTTTGTTTGATAGTTGAGAATTAACTCTTTTAAGCCTCAAACATCAATGCAGTCTTTCCCAGTAATGACAAAGAAATTTTCTTAGACTAATATTCCTAATAAAAATGATAAACTCTACGCAAAACAAGGAAAACAACTGTTGGGAAAGGAACCCAAAGTAGGCATAAAGTGAAGACATAATTCTTTAAAGAAGGGAAGCAAACCAGGTGAGTTCTGCACTCACCTACTACTACCCAGTTTGTAGCAGTGCATGGTGGAACAGATTTCTAGAAAAGGCAAGAGTCTTACTGGGCTGAGGGGACAGAATCTGAGAATAGCAGAGATGCGAGATCGCACGAAACAGCCCCAGTTCTGTATCAAATCCTCCTAAATCCTTAGCTAACTCCTAAATGGTAGAATGGACAGCTCAAAGAGCCCAGCAGAGAGTATCAGTCAGGAGGTTCGACATCTGAGCAGGGTTGCCTGCTGCCAAGAAGAAAGAACAAGGAGTTCAAGTCCTGCCAAATTAGGAAGAGATAGCAAACTTTTTCTTTTTTTTTTTTTTTTTTTTTTT
>NW_016819943.1:823446-841513 GCF_001698545.2 Rhinopithecus bieti
GACCTCGTGATCCGCCCGTCTCGGCCTCCCAAAGTGCTGGGATTACAGGCTTGAGCCACCGCGCCCGGCCAGCAAACTTTTTCTTAAAAGAGCCAGATGGAAATATTTCAGAAGCAAAACTGAGAACATTACTTAGTACTCACTTCACCTTTTAAAAGTAACCATTTAAAATGTAAGGCATGTTCTTAGCTCAAGACTATAAGAACAGGCAGCAGGCCACATTTTGCCCACAGGCCATAGTTAGCTGAGCCCTACTGTAAGAGGAAGGACCATGACCCAGGGCTAAACTCTTCCCTAGAACTAAAGGCAAAATTGTAACAGACCCACCCTAAAGCCCAAAATTTAACTTCCACGGACTCTAAAAGATTCAAAGGTAATTTGAGGCCTTATTAGAATGCAATGCAAAGCTCTTTAGAGAAAAATAACATAATCCAGAGTCTCCACAACACATCATCCACAATATGAGATTATATGGACCAGGGGGGCAAGACATGGGGAGATGACAGTCAAAGGATACAAAGCCTCAATTCAATGGTAGGAATAAGTTGTTTTTCTTAAAAAATCTATTGCACAGCATGGTAAATACAGAAAATAATAACATACTGTAGATTTCAAAATCGCTGAGAGTAAATTTCACCACAAAAAATAAGTATTTGAGATGATGGATATGTTCATTGTTTAATTATTCTGTATTGTATTTGCAAATGAAAACATCAATCTGTACCCCTACAAATATATACAACTAAAATTTATCAATTTGTAATTAAAAAATAAAAATTTATATTGAAAAGATTATATGACATGCAAAGAAACGGGACAATGTTATTCATAATCAAGAGATGGAATGGTCAATTCAAAAGAGAATAAAAGAGTCAACAGAATCAAATTCAGAATTAATCTAGCTATAATAGCAAACAACTATTATAAATATGTTAAAAAATTTAAAGGAAAAGATGAATAGAATGGGTAAAGAGAAGGGGAATTTCAGCAGAGAAATGTACACTTTGAATAAGAACTAAGTGGAAAGACTACAACTAAAAAGTATAATATCTGAAATGTATAGCTCACTTGTTGGTCTTAACAGAAGAGTGGCTCAGTGGAAGAAAACATTAGCAAAGCTGAGGACAGGACAGATCAATGGAAATTGTCCAAATTGAAGTAGGAGAAGAAAAAAATGAAAGAACAAAACACCAGTCTGGCCAACATGGCAAAACCCTCATCTCTACAAAAAAATACAAAAAATTAGCTGGGTATGGTGACACATGCCAGTAATCTCAGCTACTCGGGAAGCTGAGGCTGGAGGATTGCTTGAGCCTGGTAGGCAGAGGTTGCAGCGAGCCGAGATTGCGCCCCTTCACTTCAGCCTGAGCAACAGAGTGAGACCCTGTCTCAAACAAAACAAAACAAAACAAAAGCCCCCAGAACATCTAAGACCTGAGAGGAATTATCAAATGGTCGAATATATACAGTTGGTCCTCAGTATCTGCAGTTTCCAAATCCACAGATTCAACCAACCATGAATCAAAAACATTAAAATAAATAACAGTATAATAGTGAAAAATAATAAAAATTTAAAATACAGTACAACAACTACTTACATAACATTTATATTGTATTAGGTTTGTTTCCTTTTTTTTTCTTTTGGAGACAGGGTCTCATTCTATTGCCCAGTCTGCAGTGCGGTGCATGATCATAGCTCACTGCAGCCTCGGACTCTTGGGCTTAAGCAATCCCCTCACCCTAGCTTCCCGAATAGCTGGGACTACATGTGCGTACCACCGTATCCAGCTAATTTTTAAATTTTTTGTACAGATGGGGTCTTGCTACGTTGCCAGGACTGGTCTTAAAATCCTGGGCTCAAGCAATCCTCTTGCCTAGACCTCCCTTTTGCTGGGATTACAGGTGTGAGCCACCACGCCCAGCCTATGTTAGGTATTACACATAATCTAGAGATAGCTCAAAGTATACAGGAGGATGTGACTAGGCCATATGCAAATACTATGCCATTTCATGAAAGAGACTTGAGCATCTGCAGATTTTGGTGTCATCTGGGGGTTCTAGAACCAATCCCCTATAGATATGGAAGGATGACTGTATATAGTTAGACTCCCAGAAAGAGAAAGAGAGATGAGGCAGAAAAAGAAATTGAAGAAATAATGGCCAAAATTTTTTCCAAAATTTTAAAAAAGACTTTGGACCACAGATGTTAAAAATACTTAGCAATAAAATGTAAATAAACACAAGGAACACAATACCTAAATACATTATTGTCAAACTGCTGAAAACCAAAGATTAAAAGAAAATCTTAAAAGCAGACCAAGAAAAAGAAACATTACATTCAAGAGAATGAAATAAAAAATGACAGTTGGCTTCTCATCCAACATACTGGAAGCCAGAACACAATGGGCCTCTCTAAAACACTGAGAAAAACACAAAAGTGATTAACCTAGAATTCTGTATCTATCAAAAATATCACTAAAAAATGAAGGTAAAATAAACATTTTCAGACAAAATCTGAAAGCACTTTTCACCTGCAATTCTGAACTTCAAGAAATGCTAAAGGAAACTCTCTAGGTTGAAGGGAAATGATATTAAATGCAAACCTGGATAAACAATGAGCAATAAACTCCAGAAAAGATAAATATAAAACACTATTCTTTCCTTAATTTACTTAAAAGTCACTAAAGTGTTTAAGCAGAGGTAGTAAAGTATAGTGGAATTTACATTATATGTAATGGTAAAATAGAAGGCAATAGTAGGAAAAATGGGGAAGAGAAAATGAAATTATACTATTGTAAGCATCTTACAGTATACATAAAGTGGTATAATATTAATTTGTAATTTACCATATTAATTTATACATAGTGTAATCACTACATAAAATTAAATACATAGATTAAAAGCCAACAAAAGAGATAAAATGGGACACTAAAATTTATTGATTAATCCAAAAGAAGGCAGGAAAGGAACAAGAAAATAACAAAGAATAGAGGAGAAATAGAAAACAAATAGTAAGAGAGATTAAAACCCAGCTATACAAATTATATTAATGTAAACAACTAAACATTCTAATAAAAAGGAAAAGATTGTCAAACTCTCTGTCATCTGATAGAAAATAGAATAGCAGAGAAAATCAACACAGGCAAAGTTGTTTTCTTGAAAAGTTTAATAAACTTGATAAACCCCAGCAATGAAAAAGAAAGCTAAAAAAGACAAATTATCAATATCAGAAATGAAAAAGGAAACATAAGTTCCTATGCTACAGACACTGAAATGATAATATGGTGAGATTTTAAACAACTTTATGCCAACAAATTTGACACCTCAGATAAATGAACCAATTCCTCAAAAACCATAATTTTCCAAAATAAACAAGAACCAACTTCATACTGAGACACACATGCATAAGAAAGCTTATATGGCTACATTAATACCAGACAAGGTAGATTTCAAGGCAAGGAATATTAGCAGAGACAAAGACAAGCATTTCTGGTGTGGCGGCTCATGCCTATAATCCCAGCACTTTGGGAGGCCAAGGTGGGAGGATCTCTTGAGCCCAGAAGTTTGAGACCAGCCTGGGCAACATACGGAGACACCATCTCTACAAAATAAAAAATATAAAAAAGAATACATAGCCCAGTGTGGCCAGGTGTGCCTCAACTACTCAGGAGGTTGAGCTAGGAGGATCACGTGGGCCCAGGAGATCGAGACTGCAGTGAGCTGGGATTGTGCTCCTACACTTCAGTCTGAGTGACAGAGCAAAACTCTGTCTCAAAAAAAAGGCAAGTGTTTCACATCAGGAGGCAGTAACAATACTAAGTGTGTACGTACCTAATAATATAGCTTCAGGAAGATACATGAAGCAAAAACTGTCAAAACTTTCTTTTAGCCGGGCGCGGTGGCTCAAGCCTGTAATCCCAGCACTTTGGGAGGCCGAGACGGGCGGATCACGAGGTCAGGAGATCGAGACCATCCTGGCTAACAAGGTGAAACCCTGTCTCTACTAAAAAACACAAAAAAACTATCCGGGCGAGGTGGCGGGCATCTGTAGTCCCAGCTACTCGGGAGGCTGAGGCAGGAGAATGGCGTAAACTCGGGAGGCGGAGCTTGCAGTGAGCTGAGATCCGGCCACTGCACTCCAGCCTGGGTGACAAAAGCGAGACTCCGTCTCAAAAAAAAAAAAACTTTCCTTTAAAAAAATGAGACAAATCCACAATTATAGTTGGGAGATTTAAAAATTCCTCAGTAATTAATAGAAAAGGCAAAACCATATATAATAAGAATAGAGAAGAAACAAAGAACACAATCAATTTGATCTAGTTGTCACTTGTGAAATGTTACTTCCAATAACGCAGAAAACAACTTCTTTAGTGAACACAGAACATTAAGCAGGATAGACAACACTCTGAACTGTAAAACAAGTCCTAATAATTTCAAAAGAACTGAACTCATAGAGTATGTTCTCAAAGTACAACGGCATTAATTAGAAATCAATTTACTGACATAACGAAAAGGTAACTAGAAACCCCCTAAATATTAGGAAATTAACCAATATACCTCCAAAGAACCCAAGGGCCAAAGAAAAAATAAGAGAAATTAGAAAATATTTCAAACTGAATGAAAATGAAAGCTTATTGAATATAACTGTCTGACTATATTCAGCAATGTAACTATATTCAACAATATAACTTGTTGAATATAACTAGTGCTTAGAATAAAATTTAGAGCTTTAAAAGTGTGTATTAGAAGGTTTAAAAAAAAAACTGAGTTACCAACCCAAGCAGCTAGAAAAAGATGATCAAATTAAGTCCCAAGAAGTAGAAGAAAGAAAATACTTTAAAATAAGAACAGATATCCATGAAATAGAAAAATAGAAAAACAATAGAGAAAATCAATAGCATTACATCAAATTATATCTAAGGCAAAATTTGGTTTCTTGAAAAGGTTTTTAAAAAATTAACTTGATGGCTGGGCAGATCACTTGAGTCCAGGAGTTTGAGACCAGCCTGGGTGACATGGCAAAACCTCGTCTCTACAAAAATTAGCTAGGTGTGGTGGCACATGCCTGTAGTACTAGCTAGCTACTCAGGAGGCTGAGGCAGGAGAATCACTGGCGCCTGGGAGGCAGAGGTTAGAGTGAGCTAAGATCGTGCCACTGTACGCCAGCCTGGGCAACAGAGTGGACCTCAACTCAAAAAAACAAACAAAAAAACCTTGATAACCCCCAAGCAAGACTGTTGAAAAAACATGAGAAAATAAAAATTATTAAGATCAGAAATGAAAAATGGAACATAGCTTCAGGTTCTACAGACACTAAAAGGATAATGAGATATTTTCAACAGGTTTATGCCAATAAATTTGATACCATAGATAAAAAGGCAAATTCCTTTACTAGAATTTTGTGTAAAAAAATCAAGTGAAATCTGGTTGAATACCTGAAGACATTTCTACAAGTAAAATGATAAGCTTTAGGGTATGAACTCTGACATTTTTTAGGAGTTGCTCCCCACTATTTTTGCTTACTTCTTGTTTCTATGATAAGTAACTCAGTAAATAATACTTAATAAGAAACTTAGTTGGATTCTAGCCATTATACAAATATGGTGACTTTATTTTCACCTATTTTAAATATCCTTCTGCAAGGAATTCATGTTGTTGGGATCATAATGAAATTTCTTAGGACTAGAACTTCCCAAAACGATGCCATGTATTACCTTCCGCAGTGGTCCATGCTGTTTTCTGTACTTCTTGTTCCAAGATATTCCTATCTTTTTCAAGAGTTTCTGGCCCAGCTGATCAACAGGAATTAGATTATTCTCCTCCTTACGAAAGAAACACAGTCACTTAAGAAAATCTGATGAGAAATAATTGCATACTTACAAATTCAAAGAGACCAACAGGATTATGCCTAATTAAACATGCCTAGAACAGCAAACATGTAAGTTGATTCAATCACAATTATTATAAAAAGTTTTTTAAAAACTGGTTGAGCCTCAGTTGAGAAAACTTGGATTTTTGCTATTTTCCATGTGTCACAGTTTAACCATTTGAAGAGCAATATCAAAAGTAGCCCAAGGTTTGGTAAATTCCCAACATTAAAAAGGAATTTGTCATTTAAATATGTAAATTACTGATATTAAACAAGAATTTTGGAAGAAATACGTAAGTGCAAAAACAAAGATGATTAATGTCTTATCTAAATGTTTTGAAGTATAAACAAGTTCTAAAAGGGGGTGAGATGTAGCTGTGACAGGCTGAATTGTATCTCCCCAAAATTCATATGTTGCATTTTTAACCTACAGTATTTCAGAATGTGACTACATTTGGAGATTAGACCTTTAAAGAGGTGATTAAGGAGGCTGGGCGCGGTGGCTCAAGCCTGTAATCCCAGCACTTTGGGAAGCCAAGACGGGCGGATCACGAGGTCAGGAGATGGAGACCATCCTGGCAAACACGGTGAAACCCCGTCTCTACTAAAAAATACAAAAAACTAGCCGGGCGAGGTGGCGGGCGCCTGTAGTCCCAGCTACTCGGGAGGCTGAGGCAGGAGAATGGCGTGAACCCGGGAGGCGGAGCTTGCAGTGAGCCGAGATCCAGCCACTGTGCTCCAGCCTGGGCAACACAGCCAGACTCCGTCTCAAAAAAAAAGAAAAAAACAGAGATGATTAAGGTAAAACGAGGCTGTTTTCCATTTTAGAGTAGGCCCTAAGTAAACCTGACTGGCATTCTCAGAAGAAGACGAAGTTTGGACAAAGTAACACCGGGAAGCACACACACAGAAGAAACACCATGTGAGGACACAGGAAGAAGACAGCCATCCGCAAGCCAAGGAGAGAGGTCTCAGAAGAAACCTAAACTGCCAACACCTTGATCTTGAACTTTAGCCTTCAAAACTATCAGAAGATACATTTCTATCATCTAAGCCATGCAGTCTGTGGCATTTTGTCATGGCAGCCCTAGCAAATTCATACAGTCACCATAGATCAATATAATTAAAGTATTCAGCCCAGGTCCCTAGCAGGAAGTATAGCAAATCATTTATTAAGGATGAATGAATAAATGAAAGAAGACCTCACATATTTAAAACAGCATATTAAACAAACTTTAAAAGTCATATACTTGAGATATTATCAGTGACTACTAGGAATGAAAAAGGGGACATAATTTCAGGTCACATAGACATTAAAAGGATAATATAGAAATGCAATAAATTGCAAACAGCATTTAGTAAAGCTCAATTTGGTTTAAAATGACAATAACAGCCAAAAAAATCATAACCCAATTCCAATATATGTAAATAAACATAAAGAAAACAGAATGCAAAGAATATATATCAAAGTGCTTACAGTAACTGTATCTGGCCTATTTATACTTTTCATCTTTTTTATATATTTTCTGTCTTTTTTTCTTGAATTTTCTACCATGAATATGTATTTCATTCATAACTAGAAAATCCCCACAAAAATCATTAAAATACAGATACAGAGAATGTCCTTAAGGAAAAAGACTATGAATGGTAATAATATCACATCTAGCAACTAAACCGCACATATTCTTACATATATACACACATGCACACATACACACAATACATACATACACACAATTACTTACACACACACATACTCTACCTCTAATAAGATTGCTTTTAGAATCATCAGTGGATGATCAATCTCTTCTTCACTCTGGAGATCTTTCAGATTCACATCTGGTTTCCTTTTTTCCTCCTAGGAAGGAAAACAACATGAGTTTCTATCACTAACCACTCAAAAAGTAACAAAATAGGAATGTTAGCTAGGCACAGATCACACCTATAATCCCAGCAATTTGGGAGGCCGAGGCAGAGGGACTGCTTGAGCCCAAGAGTTCAAGACCAGCCTGGGCAACATAGACCAGGACACTCTACAAAAAATAAAAAAAAAAAAAATTAGCCAGGAGGTTAAGGTGGGAAGATTGCTTGAGCCCAGGAAGTCAAGGCTGCAGTGAGCTGTGATCACATCACTGCACTCCAGCATGGGTGACAGAGCAAGAAGTTAACAAAAAAAAAAGAAAAAGGTTTCAAGATGATGAAACGGCGGTAAAAACATCACAGTAATCTGCATATGCTTGGAATCAGGCAGACCTTGCTTTGAATTCCAGCTCCTCGTTGAATATTTTCCAGCTTAGCACTACTTTAGCTACATTTTACATAATTTGATATGTGGAGTTTTCATTAAAATTCAGTTCAAAGTATTTTCTGGCCTTCGTCCCGTACGGTCTCATTCACTTGTGCTGACCTAAGGAAATTCTACTCATCTTTGCAGGCCAGGCTCAGCTTAAATACTCCTTTCTATTTCCTGATCATCCAAGTTTTCACCCCATTTTACGAAGGTATTGGGGAATATGTCAAAATTCCCCTGGTAAGTTATTTTCATTGCCTTTTTTTTCCATACATGCCATCTTGCAAAAGTATTTTAAATTGACTTAAAACCAGAAATATAGAGAGTCATAAACAATGCAAGCCAAAAATAAATAATCAATAAGTGATGGAAAAATATGGCAGGCCAGATACAATCATCCTGCTACAAAATTACTAAAATGGTAGATAAAGTAAAACCAAAACAAATAAAAACATCTTAAACACACTATGGCTACAAGAACATCAGGGAAAACTCTTCCGAGGTCAAAAAGTGAAATGGGAATGTGGGGAAGAAATCCAGAGATGAGGCCTCTGGCTCTGCAACTGCTATAGCCAGAGTAGTTAGGTTCCCCCCAAATTCATACGTTGAAATCTAATCACCAGTGCAATAGTATTATGAGGTGGGGTCTTCAGGAGATAATTAGATCACAAAAGATGAGCCCTCGTGAATGGGATTAGTGCCTTTATAAAAAAGGCCTGAAGGAGTTTTGTTTGACCTTTCTGCCATGTGAGGACACAGCAAGAAAGTGTCATCTACGGCCGGGTGCGGTGGCTCAAGCCTGTAATCCCAGCACTTTGGGAGGCCGAGACAGGCGGATCACGAGGTCAGGAGATTGAGACCATCCTGGCTAACACGGTGAAACCCCGTCTCTACTAAAAAATACAAAAAACTAGCCGGGCAAGGTGGCGGGCGCCTGTAGTCCCAGCTACTCGGGAGGCTGAGGCAGGAGAATGGCGTAAACCCGGGAGGCGGAGCTTGCAGTGAGCTGAGATCCGGCCACTGCACTCCAGCCTGGGCGACAGAGCGAGACTCCGTCTCAAACAAAAAAAAAAGAAAAAAGAAAGTGTCATCTATGAAGCACAGCAAGTCCTCACAGACACAAAATCTGCTGGTACCTTAATCTTGACTTCCCAGCCTCCAGAACTGTGAGCAATAAATTTCTGTTGTTTATAAATTACCCAGTCTAAGTGTTGTGATAGAGCAGCCTAAGCCTGAATGGACTAAGACACTGATCTTGCTGACACTGAACTTCCATTGTGATGCCCATACAGGACAGAGTTGGGGAGAGAAAGCCTAGGCCTACCCAAAGGGGGGAGTCGAGGGACTCATCTTTCAAACAACAATCAATTCTCCAATTCTCTGACATCAACTAGGTGTCACACAATTGTATTCAATTCTGACACTATCTGGTGATAGCACAGACTCCATAAGTTGAGGACTCAGTCCCATAAGACTGTCCCCTACTTCAAACACCAACCACATACGGGGTCCTTAGGGTACTCACATTTCTGCCTGGCTGAACACAAATTCTAGGGTTCCCTTCACCCCAACTCAGGTTCATAATTTTCTGGAATAACAGTAAGAACTCAGGAACTTATACTACACTTTATTATAAAGGATATAAATGAATAGCCAGATGGAGACAGACATAGGGCAAGGTCCAGAAGGGCCCAGGGTTCAGGAAACTCTGTTTCCGTGGAGTCGTGGTGGCCACCCTCCCAGCATGAAAATGTGTTCACCAACCCAGAAATGCCCCAAACCTCATTTTTCAAGAGGTTTCACTGAAGTTTCATTACAGAGGCATGACCGATTAAACAAATCACTGGTCATTGGTGACTGAACTCAATTTCCTGTCTCTCTCCCCTCCCCAAGGTCAGGGAAGCAGGGTTAAAAGTTTCAACCCTCTAATAATGGGACTGACTTCTCTGGCAACCAGCCTCCATCCTGAGGCATCTAAGAGTGACTTCATTAACATCAGCTCAGGTATGGTGGAAAGGGCCCATTATGAATAACAAAAGACACTCCAATCACTCAGGAAATTCCAAGGAGCTCTGTGCTAGGAACAGGAACTGGAAAGGATGACCAAATATATACTTTTTAATATATCACAATGATAAAATGCAGCAAAAAGCTGGAATCCCTAAATGGTTATACCTTCAATATAAGCACAACCTAGAGAAAAATCCACCTTACAATAAAGGACAATGAGGAACTGGCTTGCCTTGACCTTGATACTGGATGAAGAAGGAAAAATGTCCTTAAATCACAAGTAGGTCCTCATGTGGGTTTGTGTCCCAAATTCCTACTGGTTGTTTTGCTCTAAAACCATCAAGTTGATTTTAATGTTGTTAAGGGCTAGTAGTGATCCCAGGCTTGTGTTAGAGACAAACACAAATCTTTCTTGGAAGAAGGCACTTTTAACTCAGTCCTCAAATTACTCCCGTCAATCAAGTTCTTAAAAAGCAAACAAACAAACAAAGCAAGAAGCCTACAGTCCACAATACCAAAATCACAAGGAAATAGAATCAGCAACATCAGAAGATAACCAAGTCAGACCTACAAAGTCTTCAGATGCTGCAATTATCAGAGAGAAAATAAGAAAATAAGTATGTTTAACGTGCTTGAAGAAATTTATGACAATGGAGTAAGAGTTTTAAAAATGACAGGAGGGAAGAGGCAAATCGGCATTGTAGGGATGATGCTTGAGCCTATGAGCCCAACACATGACAAGTTGATCCAGGTGACATATAGGCTGGGCCCAGTCCTCCTCCACTCTGCCAGTGTCTGACCCTGGCCATGTTGGGACAGGTTGGTCCAGTCATAGAGCTGCCAACTGGGTGCTGTCATGGAGCCTTCTTTGCCCCACTTCCTCAAATGTGCAAGATGATGTTCCAAATGATGCCAACCATCTGTGAAGCCGAAGTCCCCCCAGGAAGTTGGAGGCATGGATCAGGCTCCTCTTTATAGCCCCATCTACATTTATGTTTTGCAGTTAGTAGCCTCCATGCTAGAAGAAAGGGATCATCTTCTAGGCACACTAAGAGAGACTAAAATGTTGGCTTTAACCCAGGGAAAATTACATGAGGTTGGTCCTGAAAACTACTCCTTACAGGCAGTACCTACTAAAAGAACTCCATGTACGCAGAGCACAGTTCCTTGAAAGGGAAGAAGTAATTGCTGAACTATAAGTAGAAAGAACACTACCTGGCTACGATTAGAATATTTGGGACCCTTCGTGGGCACAGGGGATCTGTCAGAATAATGGTAGTAAAGAGACAAACACAGTGTCCACCAGATATATCTACTGCAGGTGAAATTCTTAAAGCATAAAATCATTATCTGAACACCATGAAGCTCTGGATGAAAAGCTAGTGATTCTTAAAGAACAGAACAATAAGAAAAAGAATTAAATGGGATGCTTGACAGCCATTAACAAGAAAACATACCAATCACAATATTCTATTGTTCTCTAAACCCCGAGAAAGACCTTGCTAAGGTGTTAGAGCTTCAAAAAATGGACAGGCAGTGCAGAGACTGAAGCCAAATGAAGGAATGCCTGCCTGCCCTTCGAGTCATGTCACAGAACTGTGAAGAGATCCTGATGCTGCTAGAAAGAAGCTGATCAATTCTGAAGAAATGAGCACAAAACTGCACAAAAGATGTCCAGGAAACCACAACCCAAAAGAAAGTCAAGGAAGAGAGAATCACTACTCTGAAAACATGCTGTCTCACCAGTGTGAAGCTGCCTTTGTGCATGACCTCAAAGATAAATGTGAAGATGAAATTGCAAACAGATACTTTATGCATCAAAAAACTGAGGATAAATATTGCCAGCTAGAAAAATACCTCAAATCTTCAAACTGGCTGAGCAAAAACTGTAGCAGCCATTGAGGTGGCTGGGCTGACAGAGAGGCTGGAGCACTTCCTAAAACTGAAGAGAGACACAGCAATATTGAAAAAAGTCACAACAGTTGGAGGCACAACTGGAAGAAAAGAGCCACAAACTGCAATGGGAATGGGCAAGGCAAAAAAAATGAACACCATAATAAACATTTACCTGACCTGGTGACAAGCTTCGATCAGAATCTAACGAAAGCCTTCATCTTAGAGAGCAAAATAAAGCCTATTTGATAATTAAGGGGAGTTTAAGGCAGAGTGAGAAGGCCACTTTCTTAAGGATTCTCTACTACGGGAAACTAAAAATACAAGAAGGTAGTTCAAGGGAAGGTATAGTATCACAATACAGATCAGCTCAAATTAAACATGGTAACGTTGAGGGCTGAAACACAGCTGATGAGGATAACGAGTGTCTCACTTCATCTAATTGGGAAGGTGCCCGACAAGATGGTGTCTTGGCAAATGTGGCACAAGCACTTGAGAGCAATGCTTGTACAGCTTTCCCAAGCCAGAACGGGAGTTCCATTCACTGCAGTAAGTAAAAGAAATGAAGGCAAAGGATTTGGACAGGTAAAACAAAACGGTCTTTTTCCATAGATGACTTCAATATAAGAGTATTTAGCAATATTATTGGTTGTTAGTATATACATTGTTTAATATTTTATATATTTTAGTATATAAAATCAACATACTAACGAAAGCTGCATTTCAATATACCAGCCACAAACACTCCAGAAAACACAAAATTGAGGCATAGACCATCTCCCTGGAAAACACGTTCCTGGTAGAACACAGTTTGACTTTTTTCATATCCAAACTTTACAGAACATCTATCTCTCAATATGTTCCAAATACAACTGATAGAACGTCAGAAATACAGATGAACATTTTGAAAAGCTGGCTGAGCGTCGTCAAAGGGACTGTGCATCTTGGATACTGCTGGCACCATGAGATGCCATATTACAACTACATGTGGAGCAAGTATTTGTCAACAACAGCATTCACTTTCTGATAATAGGAAGCTACGCTTTAAGCATTTTACATCCTAACATGACAGTTTGTGACTTACCTATAGACGTTTTACTGTGTTTGGGGTTGATGTGTAATAGATTATAATTTCCTAGGAACTAGACACCAGTTAGCACTTTCCCTCAGAACATTTGTAAATTTTTTTTTTGAGAAATAGTATAAAACATTTTAGTAAGACATTAAAGGGACTTTAGAAAATGAAAAGGTATATCTTGTGTACATATGAAGACCGGAAATCCCATTGAGTATGTGTGTGTAAGTGTGTATGTGCACACACGTGTGCATCTGTGAGACTACTGACAAGGTGATTCTAGAAATGTACACAGAAGCATAAAAAATGAAGACAGGTCCCACACTCCTGAAGAATAACAGCATGTAGGGAGACTTGTCCTACCAGAGATCAAGATTATTATAAAGCTATGGAAATTGACAATGCGGTATTTGTCCAGGAATAGAAAAAAAATGAACAATGGAATAGAATAGAGAGCTGAAAAACAGACTCACACAAAAATGAACAGTAGACATAATAGAACTGGCATAGTAGATTGGTAGAGAAAAACTGATTACTCAATAAATAGAAATGGGTAATTTTTTCAAGTGGAAAAAAATCCTTCTTATACCTCACACAGGAAACCATTCTAGGAAAATCAAAGTTTTAAATGTAATTCAATCAGTGGTTATTGAGCACTGTTTCAAAGAGCAACCATGAAAGACATGACTACGCAGTCATATTATAAAATAGGACAAAATTCACCCTGGTCTTAAATCCTATTGTGCAAGCTATAGACACGGGATTTATTGTTTTTATCACATGTTCACCTACCATCTGCAGGATACAAAATTAATATTGTGTGTTATCTAAATCAATGCTCATTTTATTTTTCAGAAAAAATTCAATAATGGTCAGCTATAGGTATTGTGCTATGTCTTTATGATAATGGAGTAACTGTATAGGTAAGGAATGGTTCCAGATTAGAGGAGATATCAGAGATAACTAAATACCATGCTTGACACTGGATTTGACACTAGAGTGGGGGAAAAATTGCCATGAAGGATGTGAACTGGAAACTGGTGGAATCTGAACATAACTAAGTATTAGACAACAGTATTATATCCATGTTAGAAGATCCCGATTTTAATCAATGTTCATGTAAGATAATATCCTTGGTATTAGAAGATAAACACTGAAGTATTTAGTAGTAAAGGAACCTGGTGTCTTCAACTTAATTTCAAACGGTTCGCATTAATAATGATAATGTTAATAATGTGTCTGTGTATACACATGCACAAATGTGGCAAAATGTTCATCAGAGAATCTAGGTAAAGGGTATACAGGAGGGGTTTTTACTATTCTGGTAATTTTTCTGTATGTGTGAAATTATTTAGAAATAGAAATTTAAAACTTGTATCTGTATTAACTTTCAGTGCCTATCAAAGTTTTCTACAGAGTGGATATAAAACAAATGGTAAACAAAATATCCTCAACAAAATAATAGGAATAGAAAAGAAATTGCAAAGATATTTCTAAATCAATTTCTATACGTACTTGAAATTGCCAGTTTCCCAAATGATCAACATCTTTAATATATACATGGTAATGGCCTCCGTAGCAGCCACCTTTGTGTATAATAACTGAGAAGAGGTCATACATATATTCTAAGTCATCCAATTCATTCTAAAAGAAAAAAGAAGATAAATATTGATACAGTTTTCCTAAAATGCTAAGATAATAATCAAAAGAAAAAATAATTTCAACTACTGAAACTAATAAGAAACTTCACTGTTGTTGTTAAGAGTAAAGATGAATTCAAGTAATTGGCTTTAAATTTAAAATTAATTAATTTTAAATTAATTGATCTAATGGCCAGTCACACTACACCAATCAAATTCTGCCTCTTAGCTGACCATGAACACATGTACCTGAAAAATACGTTACTTTTATGTACTTTGGCTAAGACTATGTAAGCCAATAAAACAATGAAACATGTTACCCTATCAGTGAGTCTGTTGCAGAAATTTTTAGCAAGAGAAACCCATCTTCGTACAATACCTATTTATGCTATTTTATAGATGCACTCTTCTTTTAAAATGCATCACCTTTTTTAAAATTGATACATATCTAGTTTAAATTGTCCTCTATTTCAACTAGGTTGTCATGTGCCTCAAAGTCAAAGCCAGATTAACTATCACCCCTCCTGACACTAGAGTCCTCTGTATAGAATAGGAACTTAGTAATTATGACTATCATTTGGTTTTGTTTAGAGGCAGTTTAGCGGAAGAGGTTCTTTCTTGTTTTATTATAACATTTTCTACAATTAATATGCTCCATAATCATGAGTGATCTAACAGAGGTACTTCTACACTAGCAATTAAAACAAAATAAAATAAAAGCTACTTTAGATTAAGGGGTGCTTTAAAGATGTTTGTTTAAATTTCTGATGTAGAAGAAAAAAGAAGCCTTTTTCACATCTGAGGGATCTAAAACTAAATGATATAAGCTCTCTTCTGGCTTTGACATCTAAACTCACTCAGCGCTCATCTGTGATGTTCAGATGTACATATGGTGGCCCCTTGATGGGTATCAGTTATTTTAAGAATTTATTTGCTTAAAATATTAAACTTTTTAAGTGGGCAGTTTAAAACGTCTAGTACAGGCAAAAGACAAGGTGTATACAAAGATGCACAGTGACTTTTTTCCATTAATACAGAAATCCAAAAGTAAAATTAATGTGGACTTCCTAGATAAGTGCTCAATTTCTTCACTTATTTCAGTTTTGTTACATCAAAGTATGTTAAAATCATGTGACAAACTATCTTTTATAAAACAAGAAACAATTATATTAACTAACTCTGGGAAAATTATTTATTTGGGTATGTCAATAATAGCCTCAGGGGCACAGAATATTAGAACCTTTGAGTGGTAATTCAAACAACAACAACAACAACAACAACAAATCCAAAAAGCTCAATAATTTGGCTTGAAGTAAAGGAAGGCCCATGTGTGAAGATCCTGAATTTAAGAAATGTTTATAAAAAGATTACTTTTTTTACACAGAAACTCAATAGCTAGCTAATAAATGTTCTATTCTGAAAAAACATATAAGAATGATTTGTGATAAAAAGTAATTACTCATTTCACCCAGACCTTGGCATGTACAGCAATGTTATAAAAAACATTTTTAAATGGCTCATAAAGTAGGTTGGTTTTGTAATTAATTTGTTTTCAAAACCTCTTCTTTCCCTATATCTTAAGGATTACAAATTCTAGACTAGTGAATTTCCATTTGCCTCTTGACTTTCTAGATGCATAAATTCATTATTACATGTAAAATAAACTAAATCCAAATCAGTGGTACCAATTAATCGAAGTTTTCTAAATGCAGGGTAACTTCTAATTTTGTTCTTAAATTTTTATTTCAAATATTTTAAAGAAGGGTTTAATAAAAAGAAGGGAACAAATCTATACTTTGAAAATTCAAAATGACTGTAAATAAATCAGTGGTTCTTGAGCAGGGTCAATCTTGCCCACGCTGTCCTCCCAGAAGACATATTTGGCTTTGTCTGAAGACAGTTTTGGTTGTCACAACTGAGGGAGGGGGAGTTAGGATGCTACTGTCATCCAATAGGTAGAGGGCAGGGACGCTGCTAAACACCCTAATGCATAAGACAGTCTCCCTCAACATAGAATAATTTAACTCAAAATGTCAATAGTGCCAAGGTTTAGAGATTCTCACAATAAACCAACTGAAAATCAGGTCAATAATAGATTCAGTCTTGAGAGGGGAAAAGAAAGAATTTAAAAATAAAATAGTTCAAACCTGTTCACAAAAGGGCTTGAGATTGATCCGGAGAGGGAATGTATAACAGCTAGTTTCCTTGTAGCGTTCGCATTTCACAAAATCAAAATTAAATCTTAGTAATGAAACAGTAAGAAAAGGAGGCAGCTTACGTAATTTGGCCGACTGTTAAAAGAAAAATTTACAAAGCTTTTTAAAAACAGGGTTATATAAAAGGATACATAATGTTTCTTAAGGTCTGAAAAAACAACATATGACACAGGTCTAAGAGAAATATTACATCAACTCATTACCATGGATTCAACACAACTCGATATCAACTCATCTATTTTATGGGTCTAAAGGTAAAGCCACTCATTTGTGCTTACAATTAATAATTTATAAGCTAGTTTTATCTTTAGTGTTCATATCCTGAAATAGTATTTGATGACTGGTGCCTATTTCCTGCCCAATTTCTGACCTTTTACTTTCATACTTGGTGTCTCCACTTTACCTGGCAGGTCTACAGTTCTTCCTAATCAGTGAAGAACTGGAGCTCTCAACCTGAGACCTATGAACCTGTTTTAAAGGATCTGAAATGATAAAAAATTCTATGTGCATATGTATTTTTTTCTGAGGAGAAGACTCATAGCTTTCATGAGACTTGCAGAAGGCCTCTAACTTCCCCAAGGGCTAAGATCTATTGATTGGGATTAAGCTGCTTTTTAAGAGTATCAGCTGTGCCCAACCTCTGGGATTATTGGTCTGTGAGGAGAAAAAAATCCTCCCTGATATATAAAATTACCCATAATCATATATCTCTAACAGTGCTAAAAATATATTTAAAAAAACAGTTCTATGGGCGGAGCAAGATGGCCGAATAGGAAGAGTTCCAGTCTCCAACTCCCGGCGCAAGTGACACAGAAGACCGGTGATTTCTGCATTTTCATCTGAGACTCCACCTCTGGGGACAGGGCACTGCTAAAAAACAACAGGGGAAGCAGCAGAGGCCTGTGCAGACCCGAACGACTCTGTCTGACAGCTTTGAAGAGAGCAGTGGATCTCCCAACACGGAGGTTGAGATCTGAGAAGGGACAGACTGCCTGCTCAAGTGGGTCCCTGACCCCTGAGTAGCCTAACTGGGAGACATCCCCCACTAAGGGGAGTCTGACACCCCACACCTCA
>NW_016819943.1:845481-874966 GCF_001698545.2 Rhinopithecus bieti
AAAAAAAAAAAACCCAGCAATATAACAACATGGTAGATTTTCAAGCAAGCTCTAAAAATGCATCCAAAAAAAGTAACTCAACTATAGACTGCTTAAGACAAGAAAATCTGCATTTATTTAGCAGTATAGTCAGACATAAACTTAGAATGCAACAAATCCAATGCATAGAATATAAATTTAAAAGTATCAAGATCAAAAAACTTCTACTGAAAGAGATTAAAGAAATGCAATAAAAGGTATATTTAAAAACTACATTTGTTTAGCAAAAGGTTCTTATTTGTTAATGTGAACATGAAGTCTAACCAAAAGCTGAAAGTGTAGGTCTCTTTCTAACACTATTCCAAACTCTGAAGTTTATACACCAAAGATGAAATACAAAATAAGCAAATGATGAACCTCTCTCTTTGGGTTTGATAAAGGGGCAAAAACTGGATGGAAATACATGTGAAACAGTATAAAGTTCAATCTTCCTGTGAAAGCTATAGGCATAGGGTGTAAGGTTTTATTACTGTTTCATCTATAATCTCCAGGATACAAAATCAGTATTGTGTATTATCTAAATCAATGCTCATTTTACTTGTTGGAAAAATTCAATAATTGTCAGCTGTAGGAATAATGCTATCTCTGTCATAATGAAATGACCACATAACATAAATATGTCTCTTGTGGTAGCTGTTTAAGACAATGTTCAGTAACCACTGAGTGAACTGAGCTCAAGTTGATGATGTTTATGAACAGCTCATCACATCACCCACGGCAGTGGGAATGTCACCACGGCAGATAATAATGACAGTAGCAGGGCTGATGCCATGTTGGCCATAGGTACAAGAAGCTGAGAAGGAAGGCCAGAGAAGGTTAGAGACAGCACATCCAGACCAGAGGAAATGGTATTAATATACATACATAGATATAGATACATTTATCTATAATAATCATTTTTATATTAATGTTAATGAATTACTAGTATTTAGCAATTAACTAGCATTGGTAATGCTTTTGGTGGAAATTCAGTGTGTGAAAAATACATTAAAGAACAATTCCATAGTGAGAAATCACAGGGAATTGTGAAAAGGAAATATAAATGAATGGCTGCTAGAAGATAAAGTGGGGAAAAAAACCCACAAAACATTTTTTAAAAATCTGTCCTCCAAAAAGAGTTATTCAGATGTCAGTCTCCCTTAGAACAAATAGATATCCTGGACCCAAAAGGGTTGGCCAGTAAAGCACAGAGAGACCTCACATCAGTACTGGGATAAAACACCAATACGTGGCACAGGGATTTTCAGAAATGCCAAAGTGCTGATATAATAAATCCCTGCCATATCAGAAAGGAGCTGGAATGTGCAAAACTTAGGATGCATGAAAAGAACACCAGGGAGGTGTTCCACTAAGCTAAACAGTAGTTGTCTCTCATTTCTCCTCTTATCAAAGTGTCTCTTCTTTCCTGGAATGGAAAATAACTATGAATTATACTACAGGAATGGCTACTGATATATGAATGTGATGAATAAATTTGAGAAATGTCAGAATTCTATATTTATTGGTTTGTTTTACTTTTCTCTCTTAGCTCTCACATGGCAAAAGATATCAGTTGCTTTAGTCCTGACCTTCTTTCGTCTTATATTTTTCTTGACTGTACAGAAAGAAAACCAGAAGCATTCTGTTAAATTCCTTAATTAGCAAGTTAAGTACTCCTATCTGGCAGAGGAGGTAAGGCTATATTGGATTTGCCAGAGTGAGGAAGAACGTATGTCAAGATTATAAAATAACTGTACATTAAGAAAATGAAGAAAGCCATCTATTTTCGTAGTAGTAAACAAAGAAAGGAAAGCTCAACAAGCTTCTCAGTGGCAGAAATAAAAATATATACATCTCTTTTCACAACAGTAATTGCAAAAAGGAGGGATACTTACGAAACACTGAGGTACAAATAAACTTTTCCCCGGAGAGAAGGAAGTTGGGTGTACTGTTGGGCTGAAAGCCTTAAAAATTCTTTATTGTAAAAAATTAAAATACAGATAATGATGTAAATATCTTTTCAATCCTTAGTGTCAATAGCTTCAAGTATATCCTTGAGACGTTTTCATACTAGTTGACTATATTAAGTACAAAGTGGGGACCCTGGGAAAAAGCAGGTATCTGTCTTTACCTTTGCTGCTTTAACCAGCCTGTCACAAGTTCCACAGTGGTACAAGTTGTCACAATCAAAAACTTCCTCTTCTACATACATGTTCCAGAGAGCATCTTCCAAACCAGATACATTTTTGACTGCTACTGTTAGATCTAAAAGTCTTCCTGAAATAGACATGAATAATAATATTGAAAACAATTTCAGAGGTTTACAAACACATCACCAACTCACACATATATTGGGAATAATCAGATATATGTTTTCTAAAACACTACAAATAAAGATGTAGATCTCCTGATTAGATGTTGTAAAGTTCATAACGCTAAATATCCTTCTTTTGAAATAGAACTATAATTTAGCTTAAAATATATCAGAAAAAAATTGATAAGAAAAGTTTATGAATTTACTGCAGATGCAATAAAATCTGTTTTATGAGGAAATATAAACCACAATAAAACACATATCTGAATTCAGAAGTGCATATATACAAGGTACACAGTACTGTTTTAGACTTTAGACTAGACTATAAGAGCAAGGGCAGGGTTGAATTTTCTAACGTAAACTCCATTTCTTTATCTTCTTTTGCTAGGGTTGCCTTAAGATATACTGAAGAAGTTATAAGGAAAGAAATTATATGACCAGCCTGATCAATATGGTGAAACCCCATATCTAAAAATACAAAAAAGTTAGCTGGGTGTGGTGGTGCATGCCTGTAGTCCCAGCTACTTGGGAGGCTGAGGCAGGAGAAGTGCTTGAACCTGGGAGGCAGAGGTCGCAGTGAGTCGAGATTGCGCCACTGCACTCCAGCCTGGGCAACAGAGTGGGACTCCATCTCAAAAAAAAGAATTACATTAAGCTAGGATAAGAAGGTCTTCCTATGAAAATTCAAGAGAATATTTTGTAAAAAGAGGGTTTATGAAACCTGCTATAACTACATTTGAATCACAATATTTCTAGTAATAAGCACTTACAATTCGGCAAATTTAATTCATATTTATAGTTCTGTATGTGTGTGCAACAGCTTTATTTTAAGAGATTTTGGGGAATGAAAATGATTAACTCATGGTGAAAATTTTAAGTACTAAAAATAACATTTATACAGTATATGGTTTATAATATATATGTGAAAAGTTAACGTCTTTAATTTATAATGGTCTTAGATATATTGTTTTGAAAATACTGATTTACTACATCATAGCTAAGTCAAGCATGCAGTAATTCAAAAACACACACAACATCTTAATTATTTCCAAACTTAAAAAATCACTTTTTTTTTTTGAGATGGAGTCTTGCTCTGTTGCCAGGCTGGAGTGCAGTGGCGCAATCTTGGGTCACTGCAACCTCCGCCTCCTGGGTTCAAGCAATTCTCCTGCCTCAGCCTCCTGAAAATCACATATTTTTATATACATAGCTATTTTCAAAAAAGCAGTTAACACTTTGAAAATGGTAATTTTGTCCTCATACAAATACACAAACTTTCTTGGCATAAATAACAAAAGCAGCCTTTTATTAAAGGATCAGTGATGAATTCAGTGACAAAAATCATTGACTATATAAGATTTGTAGGGCAAACAGAATTATATTTACATGAGGAAATTTCCAATTAGATTAAATGGGCAATATGTGTCATTACAAAGAACTGAAGGTTATACTAATTAACACAGGATTACAATAGCTTTATATATAATATATAAACAGAAGCACACGTATATAAATGAACGTTCTGAAGAATATTAATAAACTAAATCCAATATTTAATTATAGATGTTTGTCAAATTAAACACTCCTCAGTCCTCAGCATTATCTATTTTTATTACCTCCCTAATTAACTTTCTTTACAATATTCCAACCATGATGACATTGTCTTCTCACATGAGGCCACAGTCTTCTATTTGTAAATATCCCTAAATCTATTTTCCAAATATTAGGGTACTGAATAAAAGATTAAGTTTCAAGATATTTGCTTCTTTCAATCCAGATGGAGAAATCTGGATTATAGACTCATGATTTAGGTGCAGTTAGAAGAAAAAAAACTCACTAAATTACTTTTAGTAATAAACACTTTAATCCTTGTGTGGTATTATAGATCATACATTTAATGACATGAATTATAATTTACAACATAACTTATTACTAAAATACTCTGGCATATTTACCTGCCTCTCACTGACGTTCTTACACTCTTTACAAACAATCTGGTTAACAATGGTTCCATGATACAGACGATTGATGAGGTCATGACCGGAGGTCCCAACTAAAGAAGTTTCCAAAGCGCTGAAGAGGATTCGATTCAGTTCCTGCACATCATGTTGCCTCATTTCCTACACAACAGGTAACTTTTAGATGTAATTCTGGGCTTCAGATTTTTTAAAACATTAAAAAAAAAAAAACCCTAGTCAATAAAAACTCAAGATTTATCAAGCAATCCGAAGATTAAACATAAGAATGACTCAGCAAAACAAGCTGTAATCTGGTTAAGACATTACCACCTATCTTTATTTACACTAAAAAATGAAAATATGAACAGGCAGTGTTCACTGTGTACATATAACTAATTCCTTTGACACCCAGAATGTGCATTTATTCTTGTGGGAAACCATACACATGGCATGCCACAGTAAGGAGAGAGGGATACACTAGGCACAGACCAGTGTCTAAGAGCTGGCAGTGTCTGCACAGGAACACCTCACTGAAATCAGGGCACATGCTGAATAGTCTGAATTATCAACAATAGAAAAGAACTAGAATGTACTGCTTTGAAGTAAAAACAACTAAAACAAGACTCAGTGCTACTGAGAAAAAAATCCTGATGGAACTTGCTTTAATCCATTATCAGTCACGCAGCTATGTGTGAACTTCTCCTTAAGAAAAATTTATAAGCAAACCAAGGGGCACGCCAAGACTTAGAAGTGGAGAAGAGGAGGAAGAGCAGTTGCGGGGAGAGCCAGGAGAGTGAGACCCCAGGAAGTAGGAAGACCTGGGGCTTTAAGGAGGGTGGTGAGTGCTACTGAGAGCTCCTTCTGCTGAGAACAGAGAAGTGTCTTCTGGACTTGGCACAGGGATGTCACTGTTGACTTCAACAAAAAAAAGTAGAAAGGAAGGAGAGGAACAAATGGAGAATTCAGAAGCAGAGGCAATAAAGGAAGACAATTTCAAAAATAAGTTTCAACCAAGAGCAATAGCTCATGCCTAAAATCTTAGCTACCTAGGAGGCCGAGGCAGTAGGATGCCTTGAACCCAGGGCTGCAGTGAGCTATGATCATGCCATTGCATCCCAGGCTGGTGACAGAGTGAGACCTCAACTCAAAAAAAAAAAAAAGTTTCGTGTGAAGAGCAGCAGATAAAGTGGATGAAAGCTGGAGGATTCCTATCTTGCCTTTTAAAATAGAAGACCCTCAAGGATGTAAATTTATCTAATATCACTAGCTCTGATGGGACAGAAAACTTGTGGAAGTTTTCAAGCTCTGTTCCTAAACAATCCTACACTTGGCAAAGGTACCACAGAGACCTTCTCCTACCACTGCAGGTCCAGTCCTAGAGGGTTTTCTACAAGACCTTATTTAGAAAAAAAAAAAAAAATTCACAGCATTAAGAAGTATGAAATCAGCAACTTAGTGAAGCTCATTATCAAAACAAAGAAAATCTATCAACCAACGACTAAATTAAAAAAAAAAACAAAAACCATGCGGCATATCTATCCAATAGAATCTCATTTGGCAATAAAATGGAATGAAGTTATCGACACATACTACAACATGAATGAACCCTGAGAACAGTACCTTAAGTGAAAGAAGACAGTTACGAGACCACCTACTGGATCACTCCATTTCTATGAAATGTCCAGAATAGGCAAATCTATAGAGACAGAAAGGAGGTCAGTGGTTGCCAGTGTCTGAGTTGAGGGGGATGGAAAGTTACTGCTAATGGGTATGGAGTTTCTTTTGGGGTGGTAAAATTTTCTAAAATTGATTTTAGTGATGGTTGAACAACTCTGTGAATACACTAAAAAAAAAAACCCTTTAATAGAGTGAATTTTGTGGCATGTAAATTATATCTCAATATAGTGGTTTTTTTTTTTAAAGGGATTAACCCCAAGTACCAGCCCTACACCAGAAATTTAACATACTTGTTTAGGGAATGTATTATTTCCCCATTTTGCTTCAAAGTCCATGCCTTACCTCCTTAATCACATAGTTAGTATCACCTAGTTAAGGAGTGTTCCTGGTTAGAGAGACCCCCCTGCAGAGTTTACCGTTAAAGTCAATATAACACTATTCCAATTGTTTGCTCTTTAAATTCTATGATAGTTGCCTATACCTGTCATTGCAGGAATACATCCATCTATTCCATATAAAAATGGTAGATTGGGATTTGTTTGGATTTGTATAGCTAACAGCTCATCAATATTTGCAACAAGCACCTTTACTCATTGCTGACAAGTGTGTAGTGTTTGTACACAGTAGAATTCCTTTTAGAACTCAAACAGGAACGTGAGAGAAAGCCCACATATACAACAAGATTCATAAAGAAAATGGAGAAGGTCAGGAGAAAGTCAGGACAGGAAGAATAAAAAGATTTGCCAAGAACCATTTCACTTTTTTGACTGAAGCAAAATTCAAATCAGAACATGTGGATTCAAACACAAAGCACACAACACAGAATTTTTAAAAATTTACTTACAATGTAATTGATCCATTACATCCAGTTGGTCAAAGACTAAAAAACTGATCAACAGTTTTCTATATAAATGGTAGGTAATCTCCATGTAATAGGTGTTGTGTCTCAACCAGACTACATAAAGACTCTTAGGGTAGAAATTGTAAAAATCAGCTCTTGTACTTCTCCCTGTTTTTCTAATCTTCTCCCCAGCCCCAAATCATAGCTATTCATAAAATACTGTATACAGCAAGTGTCTAAAAATATATATTTCTGGCTTGTAATTTTGTAATGTGAGAAGAAAACATTCAAACAGTATGTTGAGACCCTACGACAAAATTAAAGGAAGTTAGATAACATTGAAGCAGCCTTATTCCTTCCTCTACTGCTGGAACTCTTCCTTAGAGAGCTGACCCTCATACCTCATTGCTGGTCCACCCAAAGCTGTCAGTGAGGTCTGCTGTGGATGCAGCTTCCTGGTCTAAGAGCAGAAGCTGGGCAAACAAGCGCTGTAACTGTAAAGGGATGATTCGAACCTGAATGAGAAACAAACACATTTCTAAATGAATTCTTTAAGTGTTGACTGAGGCTTTTGAAAACAACTGCATACTAGCTTTTTTGTATCTCCCAGTTCATTCAGAAGAAAGTTTATGAATATCCTATTATAAGGGAAAAACTAACTATGATTCAGTTCTCCTGTGAAAATTCTAATTCAATCCAAAATATAATAGTTATTTGGAGTTTTCTACCTTGATATGGTTCAGATAAACATTAAAACTCAAATAGGTCCTAATAAACCACTCAATTGATTACAGATTGACAGTAGTTTGAATCTCTTCTAATAGTCCATTATTTCTCTAAAATATCTCTGATACACATAATTTCCCCCTCTGTAGAAATTTTCCAGGCACAATACTGTATCTCACTCTGGAGTTCTCAGCACACCCTGCCTCACTTTCTTCTGGCTCCAAGTGAGTTCCTGCCTTACTTGATGTGGTGAGGGCTGGGGCAGACTGAGCAATGTTGCTTGGACTCTTGTCTGTAGGCCAGACTTTATTGAAAGGAGAATAAGTATTTAGAAATCGTAATGGCAATTTGACATTCCCATGGCATTTTTATCATATACTATAAAAGTGCTAATCTGCAATAGATTGGGAATAAAAAGAAATACACAAAAACAGGTCCTCTGCCATACAGGTAGCCTGAGAAGCACTGGGCTAGATCATGAAAGACTCCTAAGAAGTACAAATTTGGGCCTGAACGTGGTAAGAAACTTTTGAGTTATGTTTAAGCAGAGAGGAACATGATTAGATCTGCACTTTAATATCAACACAGTAACAAACAAAATAATAAATTAACTCATTACTCAATTTATTTCCAGAGTACCAAATGAAAAGAATACCAGTCTCTGTTTTTTTGGGGGGGTGGGGTGGCTATTGTTGCAAAAAAAAGTGCTTTAAATAGATTTCTGGGGGAAGCTAATGTGGATGTTCTGCAAATATTTCCTTCACTAGAAGAAAGAATAAGCATAGTAAAGAGAGCTACATGTTTATAAAGTAGTAGCAGTATTGTACTTGGAAAAGTGATTATTTCTCGGAAGTAAAATTCCATTACCCATAAGGTATAAGCCAAATCACTTTCTGAAAAGATCATATTTGATAATTAATAAAATTACTATTTTATAAACAAGTCACTTAATTCCTTCTTTAAAAAAAATGTCCTGAATATTCTAAAACACCCCCAGTAAACCGTAGATGTAATACCTTTGCATCAGGTTTATCCTTATCTTCAAATAAACCAAGCTCCTCCGGGCCAAGAGAAAACAGAGCTTCTAAACAAAAAGGTAGAATCAGAGATGCAAATGACATTATTTCATTTTAAAAAATTGTTTTAGAAAGCCAAGACCACCTTTAAGTAAAATCAAGTAGATTCAGAAATATGACTGTGGCAATATTTATACCTTTACTCTATACACTTTACTTTCTTGTAACATTTTTAAGCAGTGACTCTAAGAAAATAAAGTGGCATGCTAAGGCTTCAGCATTTCCTAATTCTAGGAAAGGAAAATAATCTTTATGCATAAAACTAAAAACAGTAACATCAGAAATCTTTCATGGCTTCCCACTGTCTATGGCATCAGGTCCCAAAAGCCAAAAGGAATCTTGGGAAATACAGTAGTGTTGCAGTTTTCCTGCCACATGTAAGGCTAACAACCATCCTTTCGTGGGAAGGATCCCCTTTTACTCTGAGATGCCCTTTTTTTTTTGGTGTGAAAATGTCTTTTCCGTATTGAAGGTAATAACAGATGACAGTGGTCTTAGCTGGAAAAAGAAGAAGTTGGCAACCCCATGTGCTTAAATTTCAGAATTTCTTTATCACCCAATATCTAGGTGATGTGCCACCCAATGGGGCACATTTGAATCTTTTGAGAAGTCTGTATCTGAGCCCAGGTAGGAACTCTTACTGCGGAACTCTGATATACTCCAGGGATACAAGGAATGGAATAAATGTGTCTCCTATTGAAAAACTACTGCTGCCCTAGTGCTTACTGTTAATGAACGTTATATTCTTTCTAAGTGCTGGGACTGGGCAAAAATGAACTACAAACCTACAAGTTAAAGCACAAAACCATACAAGAACTTTTATGATAATCTCCCAGTACTCTCAGCTACATTGTAATGGAGTACGATGGAACCCAATCTAGTCCTATTATTTAAAATACTATTCCAAAATTTTTCTCCCCCAGTTCTCTGACAGTCCTTATCCTTTCCAAATTATACCTCCCTGTCAATCAGCATCAGGATTCTGGCTAAGCTATAAAAGCAGTGTACATTGTGCACTAAGATGTCAAATCATGTGCTTAATCCCCTTCGCCGGAGAGGAAGCTGGCCTGTGACTCTCAGTACTATTCTTGCCTAATGGTACTCTCCATGACCCGCCCTACACTTGACCATCTTCCTCAGTCCCTTTGAGGCTACGTTTCTACTTCAAGTTGTCCTTTAACTTCAACTATATTAAAACCTGGAAAAGTGTTATCCCTATTAGGAATCTACTTATTAGTGCTGGAAATTTCTAGTGGTGGAATTACTGATTGCATCAGGGAGATATTTTTATGGAGGGGATTGAGTCAAGGCTAAGAGGTACCACTTAAATCTCACATGCAATCCAATCCATTAAATTGCTCCTGGGAAGGTAACAGTGGTAAATATTTACTAAATATCTGGAGGCAGGAAGTCTAAGCTTAGAAGCAACAGAAGAACCACAAAGATTTGATAAATGTGGTGGTAGTACAGAAGAGGAACATGGCAAACCAGATACAGGATGAGTCAGGCTGTCTGTCCTCCTAATATGGAGACACTGTGGAAAGCTGAGCTACAAAGCCATGTAGTGCTGGGGACCCCCATCAGGGCCAGGTGAAGGCAAAGTAATGTTCACACTGAGGCCATGGGAACACAGCTCCTAGGACCCTTGTGGAGGAAGCTGGTTTGCAGAGATGGGATATGGGAGAAATATAGAGAGAGAAACAGGGGCAAGAAATCAAGGGTCCAATAAGGTCAGGCTAGCTTCTTGCAGTTGATTTCTGAGATCCCCTATATTCTTATAATAATCCCCCTTTCAAATTTAGCTAATTTGAGTTGTGGGTCTGTTTCTTGGACACAATCCCTTACCTAAAATCTCTGGGTCTTTGGAATTCAGAATTTCCAGAGTTTATAAAGATAATATGAAAAAAGTGTTTTTTATATATACACATATATATATGTCTATATACATATATAAAATGTTACATTCCCAGCAGGGTCTGGGACAGTTTCCATTAATCAAACAGATTAATATTCCTGTAATGAATGTATGAATATTCACCCACATGAGACAACTAAAAACTGTACATAGCCTCACACCAGGTCTGGTTCTGAAGCCAAACAAGTTCAGATGAGATCAGATAAGGGTGTAAGCTTTCCAGATTTCAGAAATGCATATGTATGAACGACTGTGGACCCATATAAATAATATGATACCCTTCCCCACTCCAAAAGGTAGATATAATTGTTTGGATAACTCTGGCTTAACTGTTTGCTGTTCTGGAGAAATTTTAAAACTCAAACAGTGTGACAATAATGAAGACTGATACTTTATGACAATTGTCGTTATGTTGTACTTCAAATTATAGGAATTAAAAAGAAATATATTGCTTTTTTATTTTTCTACTAAACATTATTGTAATCACCCAGGATATATTTAAGTTTCACATTTCTCTGCAGAGGGAATTACCAATTTATATCTTACATTTGCAACAATAAACACATACTGTAGAATATAGCTTTAAGATAACTGGTCCATTTGTGATTTTGCATAATTAATTACATGTAAAGAAGATGGTACATATTGCTAGTCAAACGTATGTAAGATAGCATACCTCTGAATTCAGGTGTGAAATGAAGAGTCTGAAGAAGGGAATTGAGGTAACAGGTTCCACCCTGATTTCTGATTCCGCTTAAATTGGTGAATTCTCTAGGAGCAGGAGGCTCCAAAGCTTTAGTCTTTAATTTCTTCCCTTTTCCATACTGATTATTAGACACAGTGGAATACTCCTCTTCAAATAGGTCCCCAAACATTGTGAAACTAAATACTACCCTTAAAATAAAAGTGACATATAAATGCTTTTATTTTTAAAATAAATTTTCCACAAATCCCCCTACCTTACACTTGGAAGTCCATTCTGTTGTTTCTTAGAACACAGGACTACTGTTTCTATGTACAGTAGTTGGGTTTTGGAGGCAGCAAGATCTAGACTTTTTTCATCCCTGTCAGGATCCTAAGTACCTGTGTGACCCTGGATATGTTAATCTGTTTTCTTATGTGTAAAATGGGATACCATCTGTCTCCTCGGGTCATTTAAACTGTCAAATGACATAACGAAAGAAGGGCACTTAATGTACAGGGTTTGGCCCAAAATAAGTAACAGCTCTTTTTAAAAAGGCACGTTCACATCACTAATTTTTTTAAAAAAGAAAACCTGTCACAACTAATCCACTGCTGGGATGGCCAAGTCAACCCTAGATTCTTAGACTCACTCACTAAAATCTGTTTGTCACACTCTTCAGTACTATATACCAGATTATGACATTTAAATTAAACGGATCAAGTTAACTTTTTTTAAGAGCAGTTTAGTACATAGTCCCGAAGCTGTTGGGCCGGAAGAAGTTCACTGGCAGGGGAGGGGGAAAGGAGGGCGGAGGGCGGGGAAGACTGCAGTTAAAATTATCGAGCCTAAAGGCCTTCCAATATGTATCCACTAATCCCATCGTTAGGGGTGGGGGCCTAGGTGACTTCCCCAAGGTTTCACATAGGGTGTGGCGGAGGGTCACTTGGAGATGAGAAACGTCAAGCGCCTAGCATAGTTGCCAAGTGACAGGAAGCGCTGAAATGCAATTATTTTTCTTTTCCTCAGAAGAAAACTATAAAAAGCACAACTCGAGAGTCTGGCCTCGAGCTCGCTGTCTGCATTCCTGAATTCCCAACTCCTACGGCCGGCCGAGGCCGGGGCCTTCCAAGCCATCAAAGGCCCACGGGCGCGAAAAGGCAGAGGTGCCCGCGGCCGGAGACCACTGTCCCGACTCCAGGAGAGCGCCGCGTCCTCGGGCAGGCCTGGGCCGCCTCTCGCCTCGCCCTCCTCAGGCTGTGCCACCAACACTGTCCCTACGCTTCCCACGTCCCTCCCAGGATCCCCGGCCGCCAGCCGCACTTACTGCCTAAAGCCCAGACCCCCGCCCTGGCCAAAACGCGAAGCGAACCAACCCGCCCCAACTGGGCGCCGCCATGTTGGCGAGGGCGGGTCTCCAGAAAGTGATTTATGGATCGTGGACTATGCTTCCCAGGATGCCCCGCTGGAGCGCCGGCCCCTCGCGCGGGGCCTTATGGGAAATGTAGCTCCTCTGCTCCAAGAGTTTGGAAACTGGAACGGGAGCGGGAAAGGTGAGCTCCCTTACAAGTCGGCTGGTGAGTTCGCGGGTCCACTCGAGCAGGGGAGCACTCATTCGTTCACATTTTTAAGATTATTAAAAATTAACCCTTTAGATCAAGGAGTCATAAGGAACTTTAAGGCTCATTACATACGATTTTCTAGGGAAAGGGGTGTCAACACTATGGAAGAGCATCTCAACAGGGAGAATATCGTGAAAGCCCGGAAGGATTACACCATTGAAGAGGCCCATGTTGTTACAGAAAAACTGTGAAAGCCATCAAGCCCCAAACAATACATTAGTGCCGAAGAAAACTGTGTCTCGATGTTGTGTATGAGTTAACAGGATTTACAACAGAGCCTATCAAGGAAGTCATGGAAGAGATTGTGGATATGGCACAAAAAAAAAAAAAAAGCGTAAAGTGTTTGAAGATCTAGATCTTGGAGAAATTCAAGAGTTAATAGATACCACATCTGAGAAATTAACAGAAGATGATTTGATGGAGATGAGTGCTTTTGAATCAGTACTAGATAATGAGGAAGAAGATATAGAAGAAGCACTGTCAGAAAATGAATTGACATTAGACAGTCTTGCAGAAGGATTCTGATAATTTAAGACTGCTTTTGACTTCTTTGACAACTTGGACCCTTCTATGATATGGGCATTGAAAGTAAAGCAAATAGTAGAAGAAGGATTAGTACTGTATGCAAGCATTTTTATTTATTTATTTATTTTTATTTTTTTGAGACAGAGTCTTGCACTGTTGCCTGGGCTGGAGCACAGTGGCATGATCTCGGCTTACTGCAACCTCTGCCTCCCAGGTTCAAGCAATTCTCCTGCCTCAGCCTCTTAAGTAGCTGGGATTACAGGTGCCCGCCAT
Organism: Rhinopithecus bieti; assembly: GCF_001698545.2. Lineage (NCBI taxonomy): Eukaryota > Metazoa > Chordata > Mammalia > Primates > Cercopithecidae > Rhinopithecus > Rhinopithecus bieti. Next base: position 859,109 of record NW_016819943.1, read on the forward strand.
CAGGCCCGGCTAACTTTTTGTAGTTGTTAGTAGAGATGGGGTTTCACTATGTTGACCAGGCTGGTCTCCAACCCCTGACGTCATGATCCACCCGCCTCAACTTCCCAAAGTGCTGGGATTACAGGCGTGAGCCACTGTGCCCAGCTCAAGCATTTTTGAAGAATTGAAAAAGCAAAACTATCAGACAATAATTATGATGTGTTTCCATAAAGTTAAACTGAGTGTGCCTGTCTCTCCTGCTTCCCCTTCCACTTCCTCCAACAATTCCCCCTCTGCCACTCCTGAAACAGCAAGACCAACCCCCCCCACCCCACCCCTCCTCAACAGCCCAGTCAATGGGAGGCAGTGAGCATGGTGACCTTTGTGGTGATGCACTTTCACTTAATGAATAGTAAAGATCTTTCCTCTTCCTTATGACTTTTAACATTTTCTTTTCTCTAGCAGACTTTATTGTAAGAAAAATACAGCATATAATACATATATTACACAATATTTATTAATTGACTGTTTATGTTATTGGCAAGGCTTCCAGCAAACAGTAGGCTACTAGTAGTTATGTTTTAGGGGAGTCAAAAGTTCTGTACTCATTTTTGACTGCACGAAGTTGGTGCCCCCAATCCTTGCTTTATTCAAGGGTCAGCTGTAGTAGCAATGAACAATTGAAAATTGGAATGAAAATACCACTTAAAATAGCATAAAAAATATGAAATACTTAGGGCTAAATCTGACAAAAGATGTGAAAGACTGTACACTAAAAACTACAAAACTTCAGTGAGTGACCTAAATAAACAGACATGTTCATGAATTGGAAAACTCAAAATTTTTAAGATGTCAGTTCTCCCAGTTCATCTATAAATTCAATACAATCCCAACCAAATCCCAGCAGGCTTTTTTTTGTGCAAATTGGCAAACTGATTCTAAAATTCTTACGGAAATGTAAAGGATCTACAATAGCAAAAACAACAATGGAAAACAAGAAAAAATAGCGAACACTGACTCATTTCAAGACGTCCTACAAAGGGTAGTAATCAAATATTTCATAAATATATCAATGGAACAGAGTGAAAAGTCCAGAAATAGATACACAGTTGTATGAATAAGTGTTTACAAAGGTGCAAAGGCAATTCAGTGGAGAGAATAGTCTTCAGCAATTGGATATCCATACCCAAGAAAAGATGTTACATCTGTGGTGTTCTTTCCAAAAACCTATAACCCCAGTCTATGATGAAAACATTAGACAAACTCAAACTGAGGAACGTTCTACAGAAAAACTGACCAGAACTTCTCAAAACTGTCAAAGTCATCAAAAACAAGGGAAGTCTAAGAAACTGTCACAGGCTAGAGGAGGTGAAGGAGACATATGATTAAATGATTAAATGTCATGTGGTATCCTGGATGGGATCCCAGAAATGAAAAAGGACATTAGGTAAAAATTAATGATATCTGAAGAAAACATAGACTTTAGTTCATCGTAATGTATCAAATATTGGTTAATGAGTTGTGATAAATATACTACAGTAACATTTAACAATAGGAGAAACTGGTACAGGATATATGGGGATTTTCTGTGCTATTTGTTGCAAACTTGCTGTAAATCTAAATTTATTCCAAAATAAAAAGTTGGATGGAAAAAAAGAAAGTCCACAGACTCGGAAGAAATATTTGCAGCGCATGTATGTGATAAAGGAGAAATATCCAAAATGTATAAAGAACGTTTAAAATTCAATGAAGAGAAAATGAAAATAAACCAATTTTTTTTTTGTGTGCAAAGATTTGAACAGACATTTACCAAATAAGGTATACAGTTGGGAAACAGGCACATGTAAAGACATTCAACATCATTAGTGATTAGAGAAATCAAATTAAAACCACAGTTTAATTTACACACCCATTAGAATGGCTGAGAGGAAAAAGACTGACAATACCAAATGATACAGTTTAGGTATTTGTCCCTTCCAAATCTCATGATGAAATTGAATCCCCGGTGTTGGAGGTCAGACTTAGTGGGAGGTGTTTGGGTCATGGGGGGTGAATCCTGCTTTAATGTCTTGGTGCGTTCCTCTTGGTAATGCATGAGTTCTCCCTCTATTACTTTCAGTAAGAGCTGATTGTTTAAAAGAGCCTGGCACCTCCCTCCTTTTTCTCTTGCTTCTCTCTCACCGTGTGTCGGCACCTTCTGCCTTCACCTTCTGCCATGAGTGGAAGCAGCCCAAGCCTCTCACCAGATGCAGATGCTAGTGCCATGTGTCTTGTTCAACCTCTAGGACCATGAGTCAAGGAACATGTTTTCTTTGTAGATTACCTAGCCTCAGGTATTCCTTTATAGCAACACAAACAAAGACACCAGGTACTGGTGAGTGTGAAGAGATCCTGGTGGTGGGAGGGGACATGGGTCCAGCCACTTTGGAATATTATTTGGCAGATTCTTTAAAAGGTGAACATACACTGATCTGGTGCAGTGGCTCCTGCCTGCAATCCCAGCACTTTGGGAGGCCGAGGCGAGTGGATCGTGAGGTCAAGAGATTGAGACCATCTTGGCCAACATGGTGAAACCCCGTCTCTACTAAAAATACAAAAATTAGCTGGGTGTGGTATCACATGCCTGTAGTCCCAGCTATTCAGGAGGCTGAGGCAGGAGAATCACTTGTACCCAGGAGGCAGAGGTTGCAGTGAGCCGAGATTTGTGCCACAGCACTCCAGCCTGGCGACAGAGTGAGACTCCATCTCAAAAAAAAAAAAAAAAAAAAAAGGTAAACATACACCCAGCATAGAACACAGCTATTCCATTGCTAGGTATTTAGTCATGAGACAAGAAAGCATACTTGCTATATTGATTGTATTTTTACATTTTCTGTATGTTATAATGTTTCTGCATCTTAAAGTCACTTTCTTGCTGGGGATGCAGTGTCCCTCTGCAGGTCAGTTAATTCTTAGAGATAGCAAAGGGCCACCCATGTAGCTCAGAACCCACTGAAATTATTCAAACTAGCCAGTCCTAAACTGTTTCTCCTGCCCTATCTATCTTTCCTGCAGAAACTGCAATAGAGCTGTGGTCTAGACTCTACCCTTTCCCCTCTCCCTTCTGCCTCTTGTATTTCAAGTCAAGAAGTGTACAAGGTGTTACTTTGCCACAGCCCCTGCTTGCAGTCTATAGCAGTCAGGGTTCAGCGGGAGAAGCAGAGCCGCTATGCATATACATGGTGAGGGATTGGCCAGAGGCATGGTGGGAGCTGGCTGGACAATCCATGCAAACGGCCTTGGTGTCTGATGCTGGAGCTTAAGGACCCCAGTGTGGGTCTTCAGGCAGGGTAGATGGATGTAAAGTGGGGACAATGAGGATAATCCAGGACCCACAGAAGGGACGGAACTCAGACAGTTCTCAATGCCTCCTACCTTGACAATGTGGATGGCCTTCAGAAGAAGCTGGCACCCTTCCTTTCAGAGCTAATCACATCCCTGTCTCAGGTATGGGAGAAGCTGACAGAGGAGCATGAGGAAGGTGGAGCAGCTGTAGGTTCAGCTACTGCCTTGTGCGTATGAGGGTCATGAAGCAGAGAGGTGACATGAGACAGGTGACAACATTTATGAGCTCCAAAAGGGCCTGTCCTGAACTTCCGCATTCAAAACAAAACAAAACAAGAATAAGCTGGGCACAGCAGCTCATGCCTATAATCCCAGAACTTTGGGAGGCTGAGGCAGGAGGATCACTTGAGACCAGGAGTTACAGACCAGCCTGGACATCATGGTGAGACCCCCTATCTACAAAACATTTTAAAAATCAGCTGTACATGGTGTCACGCACCTGTAGTCCCAGCTACTTGTGAGGCTCAAGTGGGAGGATTGCTTGAGTCCAGAAGCCAAGGCTGCGGTGAGTTGTGATTGTGCCACTGCACTCTAGCCTGGATGACAGAGTGAGACCCTGTCTCAAAAAAAAAAAAAAAAGAAAAAAAGAAAAAAATATAGAATGGATGTTGAATTTGGTCAAACACTTGTCCTATGCCTATTGAGATGATTACATGGTTTTCGTTTTTAATTTATTTAGTGTATTACATTGATTGGTTTTTTGTTATATTTATGTATGTATGTATGTATATTTTTGAGACAGGGTCTTGCTCTGTCACCCAGGCTGGAGTCCAGTGGGGCAATCATGGCTCACTGCAGTCTAGACCTCATGGACTCAATCAGTCCTCCCACCTCAGCTTCCCTAGTAGCTGGGATTACAGGCACAGATCACCATACCCAGCTAATTTTTGTATTTTTGGTAGAGATGGGGGTTCACCACATTCCCCAGGCTAGTCTCGAACTCCTGGACTCAAGCTATCCAACCACCTTGGCCTCCCAAAGTGTGGGATTACAGGTATGAGCCACCATACCTGATCAATTATTACAAAAATTCTTTATCTTATCATTAATTGTGGCAAAATACACATAACATAAAATTTATCATGTTAACCATTTTAAGTGCACAGTGCAGTATTGAGGACATTCACATTGCTGTGCAACCGATACCACCATTTATCTCTAGAACTCTTTTCATCTTCCTAGACTGAAGCTTGGGGTCTATTAAACAATAATTCCTCATTCTCCCTCCTCCCTGCCCTTGCAACTACCGTTCCTCTCTCTGCTTCTATGAATTTGACTCTTTTAGGTGCCTTATACAAGTAGAATGATTAAACCAGTTGTCATTTTGTGACTGGCTTATTTAACTTAGCACAAAGTTCCCTAGGCTTATCTATGTTGTAGCATGTGTCAGAATTTCCTTCTCTAAGACTGAATTTTATTCCATTGTTACCAGATTTTGCTTATGCACTCATCTGGAGATGGCACTTGGGTTGCATTCACCTCTTGGCTGTTGTGAGTTAAGCTTCTGTGAGCATGACTCTACAACCTTGATTAATTTTCTAAAGTTAAAACCAGCTTTACATCTCAGGGATAAATCTCATTTGCTTGTAGTTTATGATTTTTTATGTATTACGTATTTTAAAATATTATTTGTATTAGTCTGTATTCATGCTGCTTATAAAGACCTACCAGAGACTGGGCAATTTACAAAAGAAAGAGGTTTAAGGTACTTACAGTTCCACATGGCTGGGAAGGCGTTACAATCATGGCAGAAGGCAAGGAGGAACAAGTAACATGTTATGTGGATGACAGCAGGAAAAGAAAGAGAGCGTGTTCAGGGAAACTCCTGTTTTAAAACCATCAGACCCTGTGAGACTTACTGTCAAGACAACAGCATGAGAAAGACCTGCTCCCATGATTCAATTACCTCCCACCAGGATCCTCCCATAACTTGTGGGAATTGTGGGAGTTATAATTCAAGATGAGATTTGGGTGGGGATGCAGCCAAACCATCTGATTCCACCCTGACCCCTCCCAAATCTCATGTCCTCACATTTCAAAACCAAGCATGCCCTCACAACAGTCCTGCAAAGTCTCAGCATTAACTCAAAAGTCCACAGTTCAAATCTGAGACAAGGCAAGTCCCTTCCACCTATGGGCCTGTAAAGTCAAAAACAAGTTAGTGACTTCCTAGGTACAATGAGGGTACAGATATTGGGTAAATACAGCCATTTCAACTTGGAGAAATTGGCCAAAATAATGGGACTACATACCCCATGCAAGTCCAAAATCCAGTGGGGCAGTCGAATCTTAAAACTCCAAAATGCTTTCCTTTGAATCCATGTCTCACATCCAGGTTATGCTGTTGCAAGAGGTGGGTTCCCATGGTATTGGGCAACTCCGCCCCTGTGGCTTTGTAGGGTACAGCCTCCCTCCTGGCTGCTTTTACAGGCTGACATTGAGTATCTGTGGCTTTTCCAGGTGCACGGTGCAAACTACTGGTGGACTTAACATTATGGGGTGGAGGGATGGTAGCCCTTTTCTCACAGTTTCAATAGGCAGTCCTCCAGTCGTTACTCTTTGTGGGGGCTTCAAACCCACATTTCCCTTCTGTACTGTCCTAGCAGAGGTTCTCTGTGAGGGTCCTGCCCCTGCAGGAAACTTCATCCTGGACATCCAGGCATATCCATACAGCCTCTAAAATCTAGGCAGAGGTTACCAAACCTCAATTCTTGACTTCTGTGCACCCGCAGGCTCAACCCCCCATGGAAGCTGCCAAGGCTTGGCACTTGCACTTTCTGAAGCCATGGCATGAAGTGTACTTTGGCTCCTTTTAGACACGGCTGAAACAGTTGGGATGCAAGGCACCGAGTCCCTAGGCTGCACACAGCAGGGGGCCCTGAGCCTGGCACATGAAACCATTGTTTCCTCCTAGGCCTCCAGGCCTATGGTGGGAGGAACTGCCATGAAGACCTCTGACATGCCCTGGAGACATTTTCCCCATGGTTTTCGAGATTAACATTCAGCTCCTCATTACTTATGGAAATTTCTGCAGCCAGCTTGAATATCTCCTTAGAAAATGGGATTTTCTTTTCTATCACATAGTCAGACTGCAAATTTTCCAAACTTTTATGCTCTGTTTCCCTTTTAAAACTGAATGCCTTTAGCAGCACCTGTGTCACCTCTTCAGTTCTTTGCTGCTTAGAAATTTCTCACACCAGATACCCTAAATCATCTCTCTAAGGTTCAAGTTACATGAATCCCTAGGTCAGGGGCAAAATGCTGCCAGTCTCTTTGCTAAAACATAACAAGAGTCACCTTTCCTCCAGTTCCCAACAAGTTCCTCATCTCCATCTGAAACCACCTCCGACTGGTCTTTATTGTCCATGTTGCTATCAGCATTTTGGGCAAAGCTATTCAACAAATCTCTAGGGAGTTGCAAACTTTCCCACATTTTTCTCTCTTCTTCTGAGCCCTCCAAACTGTTCCCATCTCTGTCTGTTACCCAGTTCCAAAGTCATTTCCACATTTTCAGGTATCTTTTCAGTAGCAACCCACTCTACTGGTACCAATTTACTGTATTAGTCTGTTTTCATGCTGCTGATAAACACATGCCTGAGACTGGGGAATTTACAAAAGAAAGAGGTTTAATTGACTTAGAGTTCCACATGGCTGGGGAGACCTCACAATCATGGCAGAAGGCAAGGAGGAGCAAGTCACATCTTACATGGATGGCAGCAGGCAAAGAAAGAGAGCTTGTGCAGGAGAAACTCATTCTCAGGGGGCATGAGGTGGTCGTAGTCATGCCAGAGGTGAGTTGGCAACTGAGAAGATCACTGAATTGCACAGTGAAGACTTATTCTACCTCGCACACCCTTGAGGATCTGGACTTTTGCCAATGCTCAGTGGGAAGCAGAAGTACGAAGCTTATTAAAACTACCAGATCTCGTGAGACTTACTCACCATCATGAGAACAGCATGGGAAAGACCCACCCCCATGATTCAATTACCTCCCTCCAGGTTCCTCCCATGATATGTGGGAATTGTGGGAGTTCCAATTCAAAATGAGATTTGGGTGGGGACACAGCCAAACCATATTATTATTGAATTTGATTTGCTAAAATATTGTTTTAAATTTTTGTATCTAAGGTCATGAGGGTCTGTAGTTTTACTGTCTTGTCACATCTTTATCTGGTTTTGGTATTGTGGTAATGTTGGTCTCACAGAATGAATTAGGACATTTCACATGCTTCTGTTTTCTGGACTAGATTGTGAGAAATTGGTATTATTTCTTCCTTCAGTGTTTGGCAGAATTTATCAGTGAAGTCATCTGAACTTTACCTTTTTGTTTGTGGGAACATTTGAATTCAAAATTCAATTTAAATTTAAAAGGTACAGATTATGTCATTTGTGTTATTAATTTATTTTTGTGTAAAGTCTGACAGCTTGTGTCTTCTAAGAAATTTGTCCATTTCATCTAAATTGTAGATTTTATTGGCATGAATTTGTTCGTGTTCTCTTATCATTTTAATACCTGTAGAATCTATGGTGATACTACCTCTCCCATTCCGGGTAATGGTAATTTATATCTTCTGTCTTTTTTTTCTAATCAGCCTGGCTAGAAATTTGTCAGGTTAATTGGTCTGCCCAAAAAGTCATCTTTGGTGTCATTGGTTTTCTCCATTGTTTTTCTATTTTCTATTTCATTAATTTCTACACTGAAGTAAACCTCCAGGGAAGGTAGATCACTCACTGTCATGTTTGTTTTTCAAGGACAGTCATCTGCCAGTGCCCCAGTCACCAAGGGACAGGTGACTAAGCAATGTCTAGTACCCATTAACGCATCCTGGAGGGAGCCATCTTGTGCTCCTATAAGGATTATGCCCTGAGGTTGGCTGCTGATTCCCTCACTAAATGTTCCTCAGGGTGTTACCTGACACACTGGGCTAATGCATGCAAATCTGCATGATGTAATTCAGCCCAATGCAACAAGAATTCCGTGAACTTCCTCTGTGCCAGGTATAGCATGGGTGCTGTGGAAGGAGGATGAAAATAGGAAGAAGACATAACCTCTGTCTTCAAGGGGTTTTCAGGATACTGTGGGTGACCAATACATATTCCTGAAAGAAGGCACCAGACCGATGGGATAAGCCCACAGCAGAGGCCTACAGCTCTGTTCAGAACGAGGAAGCAGAGCGGGCTGAGAGAGGCAGCTCAGCAGAGTGCTTAGGAAAGGATAGGGCCACGACTCCCCACTGCAGGCAACATATCTGAGGAAAGCCATTTACAATAGGTGATGGTCACATTCCATCAAATCTCTGGAAGGGTTCATGGAGGTGGGGTTGTCAATCTTATTTCAGCCTTTCAAAGGCCTCTCAGGGTTTGGAAATGGAAGCAACAATGCCTGTGCATTGCAGAGACGCAGGTGAGCCCCCATTTCCTGCCAGTTAGGAAGTTAGTGCTGAGGGCCTTACTGTCTTTCCTTGGCACATGAGATGCCAGTTCCTTTCTGGGCATAGAGTTTTTTGTTGTCTGAGGATAACATCCAAATTTTGCTTGGAAACACTTTTCAAAAATATGAGCTTTATTCAAATTTACTTTCCTTTTTATCTTTCTGAATTGTTAAGGTCCAAAAGCATTGCTGAATAATTCTGCTTCTAAACACCCATTGCAACACAGGGCATGATCTATCCCCAAGGCAAAGAACATAAGGTACGTTTGTCTGGAAAACGTGCAAGCAGGTATCTCAGCAAATGCTACTCATGTGTTATTATGAGTAATGCATTGGCAGTGATTGTGACTTTTTTTTTTTTTTTTGATGAACAAATAACTACATGCCCTCTACTGGGGTCAGGTTTTGTGCCTTTACTTCTGCCACCTACTGTATCATAGCAGCTTAGAATCCCAGCTGCTCACTCTGGGGTGAAGTTCTCTTATGGCTTTTGCAGGATGGAACGGCCTCCTTCCCCTATCTGTGTGTCTGCTGCTGACCTGTGGCTTTGCCAAGGCAGGGAAGCTGCTGGTAGTGCCCATGGATGGGAGCCACTGGTTCACCATGCGGTCGGTGGTGGAGAAACTCATTCTCAGCGGGCATGAGGTGGTCGTAGTCATGCCAGAGGTGAGTTGGCAACTGAGAAGATCACTGAATTGCACAGTGAAGACTTATTCTACCTCGCACACCCTTGAGGATCTGGACCGGGAGTTCGTGGCTTTTGCCAATGCTCAATGGGAAGCAGAAGTACGAAGCTTATTTTCTCTATTAATGAGTTCATCTAAATGTTTGGAATTTAGTTTTTCACATTGCAAGAGTTTGTTTAATGACCAAAAATTAGTAGAATACTTAAAGGAGAGGTCTTTTGATGCAGTGTTTCTGGATCCTTTCGATCTGTGTGGCTTAATTGTTGCCAAATATTTCTCCCTCCCCTCTGTGGTCTTCACCAGAGGAATATTTTGTCATTATCTTGAAGAAGGTACACAGCGCCCTGCTTCTCTTTCCCACAGCCCTAGATATGTCTCAGAGTTTTCATATGCCATGACTTTTAAGGAGAGAGTATGGAACCACATCTTCTACTTAGGGGAACATTTATTTTGCCCGTATTTTTTCAAAAATGCCCTAGAAATAGCCTCTGAAATTCTCCAAACACCTGTCACGGCATATGATCTCTACAGCCACACATCAATTTGGCTGTTGCGAACGGGCTTTGTTTTGGACTATCCCAAACCCGTGATGCCCAACATGGTCTTCATTGGTGGTATCAACTGCCATCAGGGAAAGCCAGTGCCTAAGGTAAGTCATTGCTCCTTTAGCACATTAAAAGTATTCTGGCTTCGAATATTTAAAAGAATTCCTTATTGAACTGGGATTTGACATTTGTGTTTGTTGCATCTCAAATTTCTTTTCTGTGTAAAAAATTATTTTGTGCCATCCACATGCTTGTTGGTTAGCAACTTTTATGTAATGGCCTCGTTAATATGTATCTGTGTACAACTGGTTAATTGTTCATAATTTCCACTGCATTTTAAAATTTTATTTTATTTTTAGAAACATGGTTTTACTATCATGCCCTGGCTAGACTCAAACTCCTGGGCTCAAGTGATCCCCCTATGTAAGCCTTCCAAGCAATTATGACTTTTTTCGTATTTTGGAAAATACTTAAAACACAATAAGAAATGAAACTTTCATTTTAGCTAATCCTGTAGTCCCTGCTACAGTAAAATGCTCTTTGCGATTGTGTACGCATGTCTTTCCATTTATTGACATTACTTTATATATAAACATGTATGTAAATGTTTACACTTATTTTATTAAAATCAAATCTACTATCAGGCTGGACATGTTGTTCTTTACCATGAATTTTTACTTGCCAGTAAATCAGAGACAACTTTACAGATTTGACATGTTCTTTTAATAATTGCATAAAAGTCTTTACTTTGGATGCAACATAGTTGCAAGCTTTCCCAGGTGTTTTTCTGCTAAAGATTTGGCTAACTTCTTCAAAACAACAATAATAAGCCGATGATATCTTTCTTTGACCCTGAAGAAAGTATAAAGCAGAATGCGTTTAGCCACCCAAAACAGTGTTACCATGACGTTTGGTCTCGTCCTGTCTGCTTTTTATTTGACTGGATCACTTTCATCTCCTGGTAGCCATTTCTTTGATTGTGCTCTGTCTTCAGGGTCTTACTGGTGAAGCTGTGTTTCATCTCTGCTTACAATTCTTTGAAGAGATGCTTCAAGGTCTTGATCCCACTTGTTTATAATTTCCTGTGAAGGGTCTATTCTTGTCTGCAGCTGATCTGGCTGCAACGGTTTTGGCACCCATCAAGTGGAAAGTTTGTTCAACTGAAATTTTTGTCAGAATTGTGTGAACTGTCCTGATTGAAATTTCTATTGTGTTGGCTCTTGTTTCTGCTGTTAATTGTCAGTCCTCTTCAGTTAGCGCATGAGCAAGTTTAATTGTTTCCTTGCAAATTGATGTGTGGATGGTCTGCTGGTGTGGGCTTCATCTTCGCCATCATCTTGTCCCTTCTCAAAAGGAATTACTCACTTGTAAACTGCTAATTTTTTGGAGCATTTTCCCCATTAACTTTCTGTAAAGCATCAGTGATTTCACCATTTTTCCCTCATGTCTCAGCATAAATTTTAGGCTATTGCTTCAATTGTAGCAGAATTCATGCTGTTCTGATGGGGACTTCTTTCCAACTGATGTCTTATCCTTCTTAGTGCCTCAAACTAGATCCTGCTCAGACAGGTTTTAACAACTTAGTGTAAGTTTGTTTTGGTGCAAAGAAATTTGAAATCCATGCATAAGATTTCATAATATGCATTTTCATTAATTGTGTGATGATCCCTCATCTATTACTTTTATAGGGATGGACCATGCATTTTTGTTTATTGTTCTGGCTTCTTACAGGGTTCAGTATAGTTTGTAACACAATTGTGTCTCTCACAGATTGGCAGATATTTGGTAAAGGATTGACTTTTCAGCCAACTCATGGGAAAGTGAAATAATGTAAAAAACAGGAAGACTACAGTTTTAGGCCTTTCAAGTGAGGCATGGCTTTCAGCTCTTGGCAAGAACAGGTGAGGAGATGCAAGTTGTAGGACTCTAAGAGGCTAGGCTTTTCAAAGTGCTCCTCTCCCCTTCACCCTCCTTCAGTTACAGCACCAAGCACCACCCAGGTGTTGCCTGCAGCCTCACCCTCTACCGGGTTGTGGGATCCTGCAACTTCCTGAACCCACACTGAGTTCCTTGTGGCTCATAAGGTCATCCAGAAGGCTGTAAAGATACAGAAAGATATATGTGATTTTATATCACCTATCATATAAAGATAAATTTATAAAATAGGAAACATATTAACCATTTATCATTTTATGTATTTATGGTTTTATGTGTCTAAAAAGTTATTGTTTTATGTATGTATTAAAGGATAAGTATGTATAAGAGGTTTTAGAGACGTGGAAAATTACATATTTATATATATCTTTACAAATTTAAGAATAAAGGAAGGAAAATTCTCAAAGAGGAATTCAGATATCAAAGAGTGCCCTTTGACAAAGAGTCTTGGATACAACTTACCTGCAAAAGTGAATTGTCATTGAAAGACCTGTGGACACTGGATTTCTCTTTCCTTATTTTAGAAGGGCAGGCTGTGTCTTGGAAAAGCATACAGTTTGCTGAATCTTGCTGGACAACAGGAGTGGTAGTCTAAAGTGTCTGATAAGAAGGAAGCATCACTTGATGGTGGAGTGTGCATCTGTGCCCGTGTATGTGCATGTGTGTTTGTGTGTGTGCATGCACATGTGTCTGCATGCAGTGTCTCAGATCTTACATAGGGGTTTTTCCTGAAGGCCTCCAGTAGCAAAAACTCATTGAGTCTATCCAGGGGAGTTACATCCAATGCTGTAATTAAATACTTTAACAAAGATGGCAGATCATCATTCAAGAGAGTATCAAGATAGTTTTAATTAAAAAAAATAAATAAACAGAAATCACTCCCATGATTTTTAAGTTTTTGGTGAGTTCCAGCAGAATTGATGACTAGGTCCAGTAGGAAGGAATTCAGGATTACTCTGTACCATGCAGGGTGAGTGTAGCTCTGAAGAACTGGGGGTGGGAAGTGACTTCATAACAAGCAAAGATCTGGGCTTCCCCCATTGCTCTAAGATCTGGTTGCATTCCGAGATTCAAATTCAGAGTAAGCTGTTGGTAGGCAAGACCAAGTCCTCCCACCAAGATTATTCAATTCAACTTCTTTTTTTTTTTTAATCAAAATTTTCAAACATATGGCAAGGAGAGACTATAGTGTAATGAACACCTATATATCCATCTTTGTGTTACATAACTTTCAATATTTTATTATACTGATTCATGTATCTGCTCTTTCGTTTCTTTTTTTAAAATAACTTTTGGCTATGATTTTTTAGTGGAAATGCTGTACACAACATTCTATCCCCAAATACTTCACTAAATATGAAAAATAAGGAAAGTTTGTTACATAGCCACAATATCATTATCATTCCTCACAGAATCAATAACTCTTTAATATTGTCTCACTCATAATCCATAATGAAATTTCCCCAATTGTCTCAAAATGTCTTTTACATGCAGATCAGTAGAATGGAGTTGAGAATCCAGAAATAAACCCATACATCCTTGGCCAATTGGTTTTTACTGTGGTGCCAAGACTGTTGAAATGGGAAAGAATAATCTCTTCAACAGAGGTCGCTGCAACAGCTGCATATCCACATGCAAGATAATGAAGTTGCACCCTTATATGCAAAAACTAACTTGAAATGGATCAAATAACTAAATATAAAAGAAGTGTAATAGTTTAGAAGGTAACATTTGGGCAAATATTTATGACCTGGGTTTCTGAGATGTGACCCCAAAAGTATCAGAAACACCAACAAAAACAACACAGACATATTTGACATCAAAATAAAACACTTTTGTGCATCAAGGGACACTATCACGAGAGTGAAAAGACAACCCACATGACTTCCCTCACTGAGATGTACAAACAAACATGTACATGCTTGATGTGGAGGCTCCTGGGAGGCGATCACAATCCTCAACGACCTGAAATCCCCAAATCTGGAATGTTAAGATCCTGAAAGATCAAGGTCCCACAAATATAATTCCAGAAAAAATAACTTTAAAAATTATTTAAAAGATATCTGTTTACATTTTAAATGGGAATTTATTTGAAAAACATACGAAAACAGGACAGAGCACTTCATAGGCCACTTTACACCCTAAAATATGTAATAATAATAATACATATTTTTGCAAGTGTAAACCCTCAGGTGTACTAATGACTGTCACATAGCATAGGTATATCAGTTGTGATCAGATGATTCATAGAGTAATAGGTCAAGAAAATGATAAACGTATATCATTGTGATTGGTAATTGTGTGCACTCAGCTTTACAGCTTTGATCATCTGACATACCTTGAAAAATGAATAGAGACTTTTCATGAGGTCAGTCAAAAATCTCTATGGGTCCCCACCACATATACAGTTACTCAAAGTGCCCAAGTCTTGAGAAATTTTTTTGTTTGTTCGTTTTTTTGAGATGGAGTCTCAATTTGAAATGCAACAAACGAAATGTCAAATCACAGTTCAGTAAGCAATCTTTTTTTAATTTCCAAAGCCAGATTATTCTTAATGTGCTAAAGGAGAGATAACTTACCATAGGCAATGGCTTTCCCTGCGGGCCCCCACCAGCTATCACAGTCCCCATCATCTTGCCTTCCCTGGCTCACAGGCTTTATTTTATGCCACTCTTCATCCCTCCTCTGTGCAGCTCCCCTGTTCCTTTTCCCTCCTTCTTCCTTTTCTCTGTTTCCTTCCCCACCAATTTCTTTCCCTCTGTCGCTTCCTCAGCGTGATCCCTGTTCCAGAGGTGTAGGATGATATGGTTTCGCTGTTTCCCCACCCAAATCTCATCTCGACTTCTAGCTCCCATAATTCCCACGTGTTGTAGGAGGGACCCAGTGGGAGATAATTGAATCATGGGGGCAGTTTTCCCCATACTGTTCTCATGGTAATGAATTCATCTCATGAGATCTGAGGATTTTATGAGAGGTTTCCCCTTTTGCTTGGCTCTCATTCTCTCTCCTGCCTGCTGCCACATAGATATGCCTTTCGCCTTCCGCCTTGATTGTTAGGCCTCCCCAGCCATGTGGAACTGTGAGTCCATTAAACCTCTTTAAAAAAAATAATTTATCCAGTGTCATAACTCTTTATCAGCAGTGTGAAAACAGACTAATACAGTAAATTGATACCAGTAGAGTAGGGTGCTGCTGTAAAGATACCCGGAAATGTGGAAGCAACTTTGGTACTGGATAACAGGCAGAGGTTGGAAGAGTTTAGAGGGCTCAGAAGAAAACAGAAAAATGTGGGAAAGTTGGGAACTTTCTAGAGACTTGTTGAATGACTTTGACCAAAATGCTGATAATGATATGGACAATGGGATGATGAACTTGTTGTGACCTGGAGCAAAGGTGACTCTTGTTATGTTTTAGCAAAAAGATTGGCAGCATTTTGCTCCTGCCCCAGAGATCACTGGAACTTTGAACTTGAGGGAGATGACTTAAGGTATCTGGCAGAAGAAATTTCCGTTTTTTGTTTTTTTTTTTAGACAGAGTCTTGCTCTGTCCCCCAGGCTGGAGTGCAGTGGTGCAATCTCAGCTCACTGCAAGCTCCGCCTCCCGGGTTCACGCCATTCTCCTGCCTCAGCCTCCTGAGTAGCTGGAACTACAGGTGCCCGACACCATGCCCAGCTAATTTTTTTTTTTGTATTTTTAGTAGAGACGGGGTTTCACCGTGTTAGCCAGGATGGTCTCGATCTCCTGACTTCGTGATCCGCATGCCTCGGCCTCCCAAAGTGCTGGGATTACAGGCTTGAGCCACCGCGCCCGGCCTTTTTTTTTTTAAGATGGAGTGTCGCTCTGTCGGCCAGGTTGGAGTGCAGTGGCAGGATCTTGGCTTACAGCAACCTCTGCCTCC
>NW_016819943.1:876469-898485 GCF_001698545.2 Rhinopithecus bieti
AAAAAAAAAAAAAAAAAAAACGTAAAAAAATCACCACAAAACTCCAGAAGGAAAATTTGTGGTCTGAAAGGACAGGTAATGCAATCATTATTTAAATAATTGATGAAAATATGGTTACACATTTTATGAAAGCAATTCCGCTTGAAAGTAAAGACATACAGCAAAAAATGTAAGTAAACAATAAAATTTGTTCTAAAATCCAAATTATACAAGCACAAATCCAACAGTATTAATTCTAATTACTGATTATTTAAAAATAATCAAAGACTTAGATGCAAAAAAAAAAAATTAAAATGTTTCTGGCAAATCTACATAGTAAGGAAAGATGGAAAACAAATAAAATGCTCCATTAAATAGAATTGGATAAATAAATTGTGATATATCCTTAAAAACAAAAGGCTCTTCCTCTTCCAAAACTCTTGTTTTATCAAAGTATTTAATGAAATGTAAAGACAGGTTACAACAGTGAGTACTATAATTATTTCAAATCATTGCGTAATGCACTGTAATAAGTTTTTTTTGTTTTTTGAGATGGAGTCTTGCTCTGTCGCCAGGCTGGAGTGCAGTGGCGCGTTCTCAGCTCACTGCCATCTCCACCTCCCGGGTTCAAGCGATTCCCCTCCCTCAGCCTCCAGAGTAGCTAGGACTACAAGCGCGCGCCACCATGCCGGGTAATTTTTTTTTTGTATTTCAGTAGAGACGGGGTTTCACCGTGTTAGCCAGGCTATCCTTGATTTCCTGACTTCGTGATCCGCATGCCTAGGCCTCCCAAAGTGCTGGGATTACAGGCTTGAGCCACCGCGCCCGGCCTTTTTTTTTTTTTAAGATGGAGTGTCGCTCTGTCGGCCAGGTTGGAGTGCAGTGGCAGGATCTTGGCTCACTGCAACCTCTGCCTCCCAGGTTCAAGCGATTCTCCTGCCTCGGCCTCCTGAATAGCTGGGATTACAGGCATGTGCCACTGTGCCCAGCTAACTTTTGTATTTTTAGTAGAGATGGGGTTTCACTATGTTGGTCAAGCTGGTCTCAAACTCCTGACCTCATGATCTGCCCACCTCGGCCTCCCAAAGTGCTGGGATTACAGGCATGAGTCACTGCACCCAGACAGCAGAAGAAATTTCTGAGCAGCAAAGTATTCAAGAGGTGACTTGGGTGCTGTTAAACGCATTCAGTTTTAAAAGGGAAGCAGACATAAAGGTTCAGAAAGTTTGCAGTCAAGCAGGCTGCAGAAATTTGCATAAGTAATGAGGAGCCAAATGTTAATCCCTAAAACAATGGGGAAAATGTCTCCAGGGCATCTGTCCCATTGTCCCTGGGCTGGGCCCAGGACACCCCTGGTATGTGCAGCCTAGAGGCTTGGTGCCCTGGATCCCAGCCACTGGTACATCTCAGTCCCTGGCTTCAGAGGGTGCAAGTCCCTGGCAGCTTCCATGTGATGTTGAGCCTGTGGGTGCACAGAGGTTTGGGAAACTCTGCCTAGGTTTCGGAGGATGTATGGAAACACCTGAATATCCAGGCAGAAGTTTGCTGCAGGGGCAGCTCCCTCGTGGAGAACCTCTGCTAGGGCAGTGCAGAAGGGAAATGTGGGGTTGAAACCCCCACACAAAGTCCCCATTGGGGCAGTGCTTAGTGGAGCTGTGAGAAGAGGGCCACCATCTTGCAGACCCCAAAATTGGAGATCCAATGACTGCTTGTACCTGGAAAAGCCATAGACACTTAACACCAGCCTGTGAAAGCAGCCGGGAGGGAGGCTGTACCCTGCAAAGCCACAGGGGTGGAGCTGCCCAAGACCATGGGAACCCACCTCTTGCATCAACATGACCTGGATGTGAGACATGGAGTCAGAGGAGATCATTTTGGAGCTTTAAGGTTTAATGACTGCCCTACTGGATTTCTGTCTTGCATGGGGCCTGTGGCCACTTTGTTTTGGCCAATTTCTCCCATTTAGAATGGGAGCATTTACCCAATGCCTGTACCCTCCTTGTATCCAGGAAATAACTGACTTGCTTTTGACTTTACAGGCTCATAGGCAAAAGGGACTTGCCTTGTCTCGAATGAGATTTTGAACTGTGGCCTTTTGAGTTAATGCTGAAATGAGTTAAGACTTCAGGGGACTGTTGGGAAGGCATGATTTGTTTTGAAATACGAGAACATGAGATTTGGGAGGGCCAGAGGTAGAATGATGTGGTTTGGCTGTGTCCCCACCCAAATCTCATCTTTAATTTGAGCTCCCCAATTCCCATGTGTTGTGGGAGGGACCGGTGGGAGGTAACTGAATCATGGGGGTGGCTTTCCCCATACTGTTCTCCTGGTAGTGAATATGTCTCACAGGATCTGATGATTTTATAAGGGGTTTCCCCTTTCACTTGGCTCTCATTCTCTCTCTTGCCTGCCACCACGTAAGATACGCCTTTTGCCTTCTGCCAGGATTGTGAGGTCTCCCCAGCCACGTGGAGCTGTGAGTCCATTAAATCTCTTTAAAAAAAATAATTTACCCAGCCTCTAGTATGTCTTTATTAGCAGTGTGAAGATGAACTAATACAGGGGTCATCAAGAAAGGTCAGCTTCTTCTTCAAGGTTGGAGGCAGTGAGAATGACCTGAGTTCCCGTCCCTTCTATGGGACCTCGATTCTCCTCGCTGTCCCCACTTTACATCCATCTGCCCTGCCTGAAGACCCACCCTGGGGTCCTTAAGCTCCAGCATCAGACACCAAGGCTGTTTGCAGAGATCGTCCAGTCAGCTACCACCACGCATCTGGCCAATCCCTCACCATGGGTATGCACAGAGGCTCTGCTTCTCTCACTGAACCCTGACTGCTATAGGTTGGAAGTAAGGGCTGTGGTACGGTGGCACCTTGTACACTTTTTGACTTGAAATGCAAGAGGCAGGAGGGACAGCAGCAAGAGGAGAGCCTAGATCATGGCCTATTACAGTTTTTGTAGGAAAGACAGGCAGGGCAGGAGAAACAGTTTAGGACTGGCTGGTTTGGATAATTTCAGTGGGCTCTGCGCTATAAGGCTGGGCCCTTTGCTCTCTCTAATAATTGGCTGGCTTGGGGAAGGACTCCATTCTCAGCCAGAAAGGGATTTTAAGATGTGGAAACATCATAATATACAGAACATTAAGAAATACATACAATACAGGAAGTATGCCCTTTTTTTTTTCTCATGGATAAATACCTAGCAATAGAAAAGCTGTGCTCTCTGATAGGTATATGTTTACCTTTTTAAGAAACTGCCAAACAATATTCTCAAGTAGCTGAACCAATGTGCCACCCCACCACCAGGATATGAAAGGACTATCTCTTCCTGCTCATAAGTACCTGGTGTTTTAGTCTGTTTGTGTTACTATAAATGAATGCCTGAGGCTGGGTAATGTATAAAGAAGAGATGTTTAGCCCTCAGTTCTGCAGGCTGTACAAGAAGCATGGAACCAACATCTGCATAAGACAATAGAGTTAGCCTATCCCTTCCTGGCTTAAACGCTGGTGCCCACTTCTCTTCCTTACTAATAAATGTCCTTTGTGGCCTTCTTTTTCTAGATAGGGCACTTTTGCATGAATTAAAAACCAGTTTGGGCAGATATTCTTTCCCCTCGAAGCTTTTTTTCATGAATTCTGGGAACTCATCTGCTGCCTATTGCTTGGCAGAAGTTGCTTCTGTTATCTTCACATTTTTTAAAGCCAAACCTCTTTCTGAAATTAGCAAACCATTCTTTGCTGCCATTAAATTCTCCTACTTTATATCCTTCATCTTTATTTAGCTTTGTGTTGTCATATAATGACTCT
This sequence comes from Rhinopithecus bieti, assembly GCF_001698545.2. NCBI lineage: Eukaryota > Metazoa > Chordata > Mammalia > Primates > Cercopithecidae > Rhinopithecus > Rhinopithecus bieti. The sequence goes on from NW_016819943.1 coordinate 880,255, forward strand.
GTTTTTCTCAGGTAATAGTAGAGAATATAGGTATGCCTTTCTTGTAACAATCCTGCGCCCACATAAAAGCTGCATTTTTTAAATAATAAGATTGTATTTAGATAAGCATGGTACAGAATTACTCTTTGACAGCTTATCTATGGATATAATGACTCTAGTTTCAGACTTTTTCTTCTGAAATATGTGAGCTTTTCCCAACAGTCTGGTCTCTTTTCCTACCTCAATTTTCTACTTTTGCTCTTGGATTTGTTGATTGGGCACAGAGGACTTCCCATGGGGCTGTAAAGGACTTACTCCTCCGTGTGGACTGTGCACACCATGGTGCTGTCATTACTATTACCACCAGGAGACTCCTTAAACGCTTAGGATATACGATAGTTTTCACTTGGTTAAAAAAATCTGCCAGTTTCTCAGAAAGACCTTTCTCACTATTAATCTTTAACCTATGGATGGAATCCTAGATCTTTTTATCCATTGACTCTTTGAATATCCTTGTTTCTACCTTGGCAGTGGAGTCCACTGATATTGAAAAGCTGCATTTTAATATGAGATAAAAGGTATTTTGGAAAAAGTGCGAGATTTGAAGCCTGCTGGCATCACTGCAATGATGGCTTAGTGAATTTTCTTTTCTTTTTTTAACAATGGTCCTTATCTGGTTTCATTTTTTTTTTTTTTTTTTCAAATGATGGCCAACCATAGCTGCAGTCCTCAACCTATGGTATATATCAAGCAATTCAACTTTCATTATAATATAACGAATTCGTCTGCTTCATGGGAGCACTTGAGGCATCACTAGTGATACTTTGTATGGGCCCCATGATATTATTTAGAGTTTCTGATATGCAGGAAACATGACAAACAATGCACGAGAACTGTGAGATCAGTGTTTACTGTGATACACAATTTACTGGAGGGATGAACTGCACACACGGAGATGATCAGCCTCACCTGGTATACTGAGTGGATACTTGCAACATTTGAGCTCCTTGCAATAGCAACAGGAGGTGGCTATGAAATTATCACAGTAGTACAGTAGGGACAGTTAAATCTACGCAGTTATGACTTAATGCTGCAACCTTACCTTTGTTACTTTTCTCTTGACTGCAAATGGTGTCATGTATAGTCTGTGTTTGTGTGTATAAGTTTTGATAAATTTTAACTATTTAAAATATATTTGTGTCCATATTATGGTAGTAAATGATAAAATAAACTAGTTGCTATATATATTTTATGCATTCCTGACATACTCAACTGTTTCTTAATTTTTTCACTATTGTAGGCTATGTGGTTTATCTGCAAGTTTTTTCAGTTTGTTGCAAATCTCCATAACATTTTCTAATATATTTATTGCAACAAATCTGCCTATAAATGGACCAACACTGTTGAAACTCTTGATGTTCATGAATAACTGTTTATAGAGATGAAATTAACTTTTACTTGTTGTATCCTGCAACCATGCTAAACTTACTTATTTGTTCTTGGAGGATGTTGTAGAGTTTGTTGAAATTCCTCATAGACGATCACGTTGTCTGTGAATGAGCTCTTTTTACTTTTTCTTTCAAATCTGGATATTTTAAATTTCTTTTTTTGTTTGACTGCATTGAATAAAACAATGTTGAATAGAAGTAGTAGTTAGCCACCATCCTTGGCATGTGTCTGATCTTAGGAGTGGAGCATTCAGTCTTTCACCATTAAGGATGATGTTAGCTGTGGGTTTTTCCAAGATGCCCCTCAATAGTTTGGAAAGAAGGAAATTCTTTTGCTGACAAATTTTTTGGTCAGATATGGATTTTGGGCTTTGTCAAACACTTGTTCTGCACCTATTGAGATCATTACGTGGTTATACATTTTTAGTTTATTTATATGGTATGCTGCTTTGATTTATTTTTAAAGATTATTTATCATTAATTGTGGTGAAATACACATAGCATAACACTTATTGTGTTCACCACTTTAGGTACAGTTCAATATTTACTACATTCACATTGCTGTGCAACCAACACCACCATTCATCTGCAGAACTCTCTTCATCTTCCCAAACTGAAGATTGGGACCCCTTAAACAATAATTGCCCATTCCTCTCTCCTCCAAGTCCTTGGTGTAACCACCCAAGGGTTCTCCTTTCCTGCTGCCTAGACAGAGCTGATTTATCAAGACAGGGGAATTGCAACAGAGAAAGAGCAATTCACACAGAACTGGCTGTGCGGTAGACTGGAGTTTTATTATTATTCAAATCAGTCTCCCTGAGCAATTCAGGGAGCAGTTTTTAAGGACTACTTGATGGGTTGGGAGAAGCCAGTAAGCCAGGAGTGCTGATCGGTCAGAGATGAAATCATAGGGAGTCAAAGCCATCTTCTTGCACTGAGTCAGTTCCTGGGTGCTGGCCACAAGATCAGATGAGCTACTTTATCTATATGGGTGCTGCCAGCTGATCCATCAAGTGCTAGGTCTGCAAAATATCTCAAGCATTGATCTTAGGAGCAGTTTAGGGAGGGTCAGAATCTTGCAACCTTCATCTGCATGAATCCTAAACCATAATATCTTTTTTTTTTTTTTGTGATGGAGTCTTGCTCTGTCGCCCAGCCTGGAGTGCGGTGGCATGATCTCGGCTCACTGCAAGCTCCTCCTCCCAGGTTCATACCATTCTCCTGCCTCAGCCTCCTGAGTAGCTGGGACTACAGGTGCCCACCACCATGCCCAGCTAATTTTTTTGTATTTTTAGTAAAGATGGGGTTTCACCATGTCTACTAGCCAGGATGGCCTCAATCTCCTGACCTTGTGATCTGCCCGCCTTGGCCTCCCAAAGTGCTGGGATTACAGGCGTGAGCCACCGTGCCCAGCCCTAAACCATAATTTCTAATCTTGTGGTTGATGTTAGTCCTACAAATTCAATCTAGTCCCCAGGCAAGAAGGAGGTCTGCTTTGGGAAAGGGCTGTTACTGTCTTTCTTTTAGAAAACTATAAACTAAGTTTCTCCCAAAGGTAGCTCTGCCTATGCCCAGGAATAACAAGCACAACTTGGAGGTTAGAAGTGAGATGGAGTCACTTAAATTAGATCTCTTTCACTGTCTCAGTCATAATTTTGCAAATGTGGTTTTGTTGGCAACCACCATTCCTCTTTTTGATTCTATCAATTTGTCTATTTTGGATACCTCATAGAAGTAGAATGATATGGCAGTTGTCATTTTGTGACTGGCTTACTTTACTTAGCACAAAGTTCTCAAGGTTTATTCATGGTGTAGCACGTGTCAGAATTTCCTCCATCTTTAAGGCTGAATTTTGCTCCTTTGTTACTGCATTTTGTTTATGCACTCATCTGCAGGTGGGCAGTTGGGTTGAGTTCGCCTCTTGGCTGTTGTGAATTATGCAGCTATGAACATGGTGGTACAACCTTGATTACTTTTCTAAAGTGAAAACCAGCCTTGCATCCCAGGAATAAAGCATATGTACTTGTAGTTTATGATCTTTTTATGTATTAAATACTTAAAATATTATTGAATTTGATTTGCTAAAATATTGTTTTAAATTTTTTTTTCTAAGTTCATGAGGTTCTGTAGTTTTTCTATCTTATCATGTCTTTATCTGGTTTTGATATTTTGGTAATCCTAGTCTTTTAAAATGAATTAGAAAATTCCATAGGCTTTTGGTTTCTGGACTAGACTGTGAAGATTTGGTATTATTTCTTCCTTTATTGTTTGGTAGAATACATTAGGGAAGTCATCTGAACTTCACTTTTTTGGTGGGAAAGTTTAAATTAAATTTCAAATGTCAAAATTCAATTTAAAAATATTAGTTACTTTCTTATTTTGGGGATATTTATTTCTTCTAGTGAGAAGATTGAGAGCTTGTACCTTTAAAGAAATATGTTCGCCGGGCGCGGTGGCTCAAGCCTGTAATCCCAGCACTTTGGGAGGCCGAGAGGAGCGGATCACGAGGTCAGGGGATCGAGACCATCCTGGCTAACACGGTGAAACCCCGTCTCTACTAAAAAAATACAAAAATGTAGCCGGGCGAGGTGGCAGGCTCCTGTAGTCCTAGCTACTCCGGAGGCTGAGGCAGGAGAATGGCGTAAACTCGGGAGGCAGAGCTTGCAGTGAGCTGAGATCCGGCCACTGCACTCCAGCCTGGGCGACAGAGCGAGACTCCGTCTCAGAAAAAAAAAAAAAGAAAGAAAGAAATATATTCATTTCATCTAAGTTGTAGACTTTATTGGCATAAATTTATTCATGATATTCTGTTATCATTTTAATATTTGTAGAATATATGGTGATACCACCTCTCTTATTACTGATACTGGTAATTTATTTCTTCTTTCTTTTTCTCTGATCAGTGTGCTAGAGAGAGCTTTATCAAGATAATTGATCTTCTCAGAAAGCCAGCTTTGGTTTCTTTAATTTTGTCTATTGATTTTCTATTTTCTGTTTCATTGCTTTCTGCTCTGAAGGAAGCCTTCAGGGAAGATAAATTACTCACTGTCATTTTTATTTTTCAAGGGCAGTCATCTGCAAGTGCCTCAGTTGCCAAGCTAAAAGGTGACTGAGCAAATGTCTAGTACCAGTTAGGGTGTCCTGGAAGGAGACATTTTGTTCTCTGACAAGAACTATGCCCTGAGGTTTGCTGCAGAATCCTTCACTAAATGTTCCTCAGAGGGTAACCTGACAAGCACCGCTGAGCTCACCTGTGAAGGTGTTGAGAAAACCTGCAAGATGTTATTCAGCCCAATGCAACAAGTATTCCCATGGACTTCCTCTGTGCGAGGCATAGTATGGGTGCTGTGGAAGGAGGATGAAAACACAAGACATAACCTCAACATCAAGTACTACTCAGGAGACTGGGGCAGACCAATACATATATTCCTGAGGGAGGCACCAGGCAGTGGAATAAGCCCACAGCAGCCTATAGCTCTGTTCAGAACATGAAAGCAGAACAGGCAGAGAGAGGCAACTCAGCAGAGTACTTGGGCAAGCATAGGGCTTGCAGGCAACGTTATCTGATGAAAGCCATTTACAATAGGTGACAATCACATTCCATAAAAATCCCTGGAAGCGTCCATGGAAGTAGGGTTGTCAATCTCATTTTAGCATTTCAGAAGCCAAGAATGGAAGATTAAAAGCAGCAATGTCTATGCATTGCAGAGATGCAGGTGAGTCACAATTTCCTGTCAGGTAGGAGGCCAATGCTAAGGACCTTGCTGTCTTTCCTTGGGCCATGAAATGCCAATTCCTTTCTGGGCAGAGAGCATTTGGTTGTCTCAAGCTAAAATCCACATTTTGCTTTGCATCTGGGCAATTTACAAAAGAAAGAGGATTATTGGACTTACAGTTCCACATGGCTGGGGAGGCCTCACAATCATGGCAGAAGGGAAGAAGGAGCAAGTCACATCTTACATGGATAGTAGCACCCAAAGACAGCTGTGTAGGGAAACTCCCCTCATAATATCATCAGACCTCATGAGATTTATTTGCTATCAGGAGAACAGCATGGGAAAGACCTGACCCCATGATTCAATTACCTCCACCAGGTCCCTTTCACAACATACGGGAATTCAAGATGAGATTTGGGTGGGGACATAGCCAAACCATATCGGGGCAATTTCCAAAAACATTAGCTTTATTCAAATTTACTTTCCTTTTTACCTTTCTGAGTCATCAAAGTCTAAAAGCACTGCTTAATAATTTTGTTTCTAAACTCACATTGCAGTACAGGGCATGATCTGCCTTCAAGACAAAGACCATAAACTACTCTTTCCTGGAAAACATACAAGTTGGTATCTCAGCAAATGCTACTCATGTGTTCTCACCCTTATGAGTAAATCATTGGCAGTAAGTGTGATTTTTTTTTTTTTTTTTTTTTGGGTCAACAGGAAAATACACGGCTTCCCTTGGGGGCGGGTTTTGCCTGTACTTCTCCTGCCTACAATATTATAGGAGCTTAGAATTCCAGCTGCTGGCTCACTCTTGGCTGAAGTTCTCTGATGGCTCCTGCTGGGTGGAACGGCCCCCTTCCCCATGTGTATGTCTGCTGCTGACCCATGGCTTTGCCGAGGCAGGGAAGCTGCTGGTAGTGCCCATGGATGGGAGCCACTGGTTCACCACCATGAGGTCGGTGGTAGAGAAACTCATCCTCAGGGGACATGAGGTGGTTGTAGTCAGGACAGCGGTGAGTTGGCAACTGGAAAGATCACTGAACTGCACAGTGAAGACTTACTCAACCTCATACACTCTGGAGGATCTGGACCAGAAGTTCATGGTTTTCACTGATTCTCACTGGAAAGCACAAGCACAAAGTCTGTATCCTCTAGTGACGCATTCATGCTGTGGTATCTTGGACTTATTTTATTCAAATTGTAGAAGTTTGTTTAAGGACAAAAAATTAGTAGAATACTTAAAGGAGAGTTCTTTTGATGCGGTATTTCTGGATCCTTTTAATGCCTGTGGCTTAATTCTTACCAAATATTTCTCCCTCCCCTCTGTTGTCTTCACCAGGGGAATATTTTGCCACTATCTTGAAGAAGGTGCGCAGTGCCCTGCTCCTCTTTCCTATGTCCCCAGAGGTCTCTTAGGGTTCTCAGATGCCATGACTTTCAAGGAGAGAGTACGGAACCACATCATGCACTTTAAGGAACATTTATTTTGCCACCATTTTTTCAAAAGTGCCCTAGAAATAGCCTCTGAAATTCTCCGATCGCCTGTCACAGTATATGATCTTTACAGCCACACATCAATTTGGTTGTTGCGAACTGACTTTGTTTTGGACTATCTGACTTTGGACCCGTGATGCCCAACATGATCTTCATTGGTGGTATCAACTGCCATCAGGGAAAGCCAGTGCCTATGGTAAGTCATCTAGTCATCTCTCCTTTAGCATAGTAAGAATAATCTGGCTTTGGATAATAAATAAAAAAGATTTTGTATTGTGTTAGGCCATTCTTGAACTGCTATAGAAAATACCTGAGACTGGATAATTTATAAAGAAAAGGGGTTCAATTGGCTTATGATTCTGCAGGCTGTACAAGCATGGTGCCAGCATGTGCTTGTACAGCCTGCAGAAACATGAGTCAAGTAAACCTTCTGCAGGAGGTCTCAGAGAGCTTTTACTTGTGGTAGAAGGCAAAGTAGAAGCAGACATGTCACATAGCAAAAGCAAGAGCAAGAGAGAATGAGAAGATGTGCCACATAGTTAAGCAACCAAATCTTGTGAGTACTCACTATTACAAGGGCAGCATCAACTCATGAGAGATCTGTCCTCATGACCCAAACACCTCCCACCAGGCCCCACCTCCAACACTGGGGATTACGTTTCAACATGAAACTTGGACGGGACGAATATCCAAACTGTATCATTTCTCCCCTGCCTATTCCCCCAAATCTTATGTTCTTCTCATATTGCAAAATACAGTAATGCCTTTCCAATAGTCCCCCAAAATCTAACTCATTATATTATTTGCTCAAAATTCCAAAGTCCAAAATCTCATCAGAGACAAAGCAAGTCTCTTCCACCTATCAGCCTGTAACAAAAAACAGTTATTTACTTCCAAGTTACAATGGGGGTACAGGCATTGGGTACTCCCATTCCAAAAGGGAAAAATCAGCCAAAAGAAAGGGGCTACAGGCCCCGTGCAAGTTGGAAACCCAGCAGGGCAGTCGTTAAATCTTAAAACTCCAAAATATTCTCCTTTGACTCCATGTCTCACATCCAGGGCACACTGGTGCAAGGGGTGGAGAGGCGGCTCCCATAGTCTTGAGCGACTATGACCCTGTGACTTTGCAGGATTCAGGCCTCATAGCTGCTCTCACAGGTTGTTGAGTGCCTGCAGCTTTTCCAGGAGCAAGGTGCAAGCTGCCAGAAGGTATACCATTCTGGAGTCTGGAGGTTGGTGGTCCTCTTTCTCATAGCTCCACTAAGCAGTACCTTGTTGTGGACTCTGTGTGGGGGCTCCAACCCTACATTTCCACTCTGCCCTAGTAGAGATTTGTTGTGAGGGCTCCACTCCTGTAGCAGGCTTTTGCCTGAGCACCCAGGCTTTCCCTTGCATCCTCTGAAATCTAGGTGGAGGATGCCAAGCCTCCTTCACTCTTGCATTCTGTTCACCCACAGGCTTAACACTACATGGAAGCCATCAAGGCTTATGACTTGCACCATCTGAAGCAGAAGCCCAAGCTGTATCTGGGGGCCTATGAGCTGAGGTTAGAACTGGAGTGACTGGGATGTGGGGAGCAGTGTCCTGAGGCTGCACAGGGTAGCAGGGCCCTGGGCCTGGCCCACAAAATCATTCAGTCCTCATAGACCTCAGGCTTGTGATGGGAGGGGCTGCCTTGGAGATCTCTGAAATGCATTTGAGGCATTAGCATTTGACTCCATTTAGCATTTGACATCTCTCTAACAAATGGTGGCTCTGTGGCCTGCCTGAATTGCTCTCCCGAAAAAGCTTTCTCTCTTTCTCTGCCACATGATTAAGCTGCACATTTTCCAAACTTTTACGCACTGCTTCCCCTTTAAATATAATTTCCAACTTGAAGTCATTTCTTTGTTCCTGCATCTAAGTGTAGGTTGTTGCAAGAAGCCAGGTCATATCTTGAATGCTTTGCTGCTTAGAAATTTCTTCTGCTGGATGCCCTAGGTCATCACTCTCAAGTTCAAAGTTCCATAGGTCCCTAGGGCATGGACGCAGTACAGCCAAGTTCTTTGTTAAGGCATAACAAGGGTGACCTTTACTCCAGTTTCCAATAACTTTTTCATTTTCACATGAGACCTCATCAACCTCGTGCTCATAACCCATATTTTTATCAGCGTTTTGGTCACAATCATTTAACCAGTCTCTAAGAAGGTCCAAACTTTCCCTTCATCTTCCTGTCTTCTTCAGAGTCCTCCAAACTCTTCATATGTCTGCCTGTTACCAAGTTCCAAAGTCACTTCCACGTTTTCAGTATCTTTATAGTAATGTCCCACTCTCAGTTCCAATTTTCTATTGGTACTATTTTCTGTTGGTACCAATTTTCCATTCTTCATTGTGTGGCCATAAAGAAATGCTTGAGACAGGTAACTGATAAATAAAAGAGGTTTAATTGACACAAGGTTTTGCAGGCTGTACAAGCATGGTGCTGGCATCTGTTCATATTCTGGGGAAGCCTCAGGGAGCATTTACTCATGGCAGAAGGTGAAGCAGGAGCATGTCACATGACAAAAGCAGGAGCAAGAGAGAGTTGATGAGGGTGGTCCGCACACTTAGATAACCATATCTTGTGAATACTCACTGACTACTGCAAGGACAGCACCAAGCCATGAGGGATCCACCCCTATGATCCAAACACCTCCCACCAGGCCCCACCTCCAACATTGGGTATTATATTTCAACATGAGATTTGAGTGGGGACAAATATCCAAACTATAACACTTACTGAACTGTGATTTAACATTTTCATTTGTCACATTTGGAAATTTTTTCCAGTTATGTGAATCAGTTTGTGCCACTTCATGTACCTCTCAGTTAGCAATTTTTTATTTGTAGGTCATATCCAGGTTGCATTTAAACATACTCTTTTTGGGAAAATACCAAAAACCACAGTGAGAAATGAAACTTCCCTTTATTGCTAATTCTGTAGGAAAATGCTTTTAGCAGTTTTGTGTGCATCATTTTGAATTTTTGAAATTATTTTATGTGTATGCATATATCTAATGTATTTCTCACACCTATTTTGTTAAAATAAAATCTAGTAACAGGCTGAACATATTGTTCTTTACTTTGCATTTTTAATTTGCCAATAAATTACAGACATCTTTAGAGGCCAATACCAACTGATTTGACAAGTTCTTTTAGTAATTGCATAAAAGTCTTTACTTTGGATTCAATGTAGTTTTTTCAACCAATTAACGTTGATAGAGATTTAGGTGTTTTCCAAATTTGTCTTTGTGCACATTAGTGTGCAAACACTCTTTAATACTTTCTTTACATTACTATGTTTCCATATTCTTAGCCTTTGATGAATTCTTCATCATGTGGATCCCCAGCGGCTTTACTTCTCTCATTGAACCCTGACTGCTGTAGACTGGAAGTAGTGGCAGTGGCAAAGTAGTGCATTGTACACTTTTTGACTTGAAATATAGTGAGGCAGAAAGAATAGGAGTGAGGCTAGAGGCTAGACCATAGCTCTACTGGAGTTTCTGCAAGAAAGGCAAGGCAGGGCAGGGGAAACAGTTTAGCACTGGTTGGTTTGAATAATTTCAGTGGGCTCTGAGCTCTAAGGGCGAGCCCTTTGCTGTCTCTAATAATTGACTGGCCTGGGGAGGTACACTGCATCCCTACCAAATAGGGATTTTTAAGATGTGAAAATTTCATAATATACAGAAAATTTAAAAATACACACAATACAGGAAGTATTTTATTCTTATTGATAAATACCCAATAGTGGAATAGCTTGATCTATGGTAGGTGTATGTTTACCTTTTTGACAATTTGCTAAACAATATTTACAAGCGGCCAGACCAAGGTGCCCTCCCACCACCAGCATATGAGAGGTCCAGCTCTTCACACTCACCAACATTTGATGTCTTAGTACATTTGCACTGCGATAAAGGAATACCTGAGGTTGGTTAATTTATCAAGAAAACATGTTTATTTGGCTTGTGGTTCATTCAGGCGGCACAAGAAGCATGGCACCAGCTTCCGCATCAGGTAAGAGACTCAGGCGACTTCTACTCATAGCAGAAGGTGAGGGTGGAGGGTGCTGATCACATGGCGAGAGAGAAGCAAGAGAAGAAGGAGGCAGGTGCCAGGCTCTTTTTAATAATCAGTTATTGCTGAAACTAATAGATGGAAAGTTCACTCATTACTGGGAGGGGGCACTAGGTCATTCATCAAGGATCCATCCAAACACCTCCGACTAAGCCCCACTTCCAACATTAGGGATCAAATTTCAACACTTGATTTTGGAGGGACAGATAACTCAACTGTATCATTTCATATGGTCTTTTTCATTGCATCTATTTTAATGGGATGTGGATTAAACTGCAGTTTTAGTTTGATTACCCTAATCATTAATTATGTTGAACATCCTTACATGTGCCTGTCTGCCATCTGTGTACCTTCTTTGGTAACTGTCTTTTGAAATCTTTGCTCATTAAAAAACATAGATGTCTTTTTTAAAATAGACTTTTTATTTTACAATAAATTTAGATTTAAAGCAAGGGTACAAAACATAGCACTGAGAATTCCCATGTATCCTTTGCCAGTTTCCCCTATTGTTAAATCTTGGATTACTATGCATGTTTATCACAACTCATTAACCAACACTGACACATTATGATGAAGTAAAGTCTATGTTTTCTTCAGATGTCATTAATTTTCACCTAATGCCCTTGTTCTTTTCTGGGATCCCATCCAGGATACCACATGACATTTACTCATCACATTTGTTTCATCTCCTCTAGCCTGTGACAGTTTTTCAGACTTTCCTTGGTTTTGATAGCAATTTGTTTTCTGGCAATGCTTCTTTTACAGCTTCTTTAGTACCTGGTACTGATTCAAAAGCACTCATCTCCTTCAAGTCATCTTCTGCTGATTCCTCTGGTGTGGTGTCTATTCGTTCTTGAATTTTTCACAGATCCATATCTTGAAAGAACATATCCCCCACCTTTTGTTGCTGAATTAGAGATGTTGGGTTTGCAGGCAGGTAGACCACTTTGACACCTTCAGTGTTGACTCGTGGGTTCTGGGTGGCTCAGGGCATTGTCCAAAATCAAAAGAACTTTCAAAGACAGTCTCTTACTGGCAAGATATTCCTGACTTCAGGGACAAATCAATGTAGAACCACTCCACAAAAAGTGTTCGTGTCAAGGCCTTCTTGTACAACTAAAAAACTGGTAGTGGGTATTGATCTTTTCCCTTCAAGGTATGGGGGCTAGCAGGTTTATAGATGGGGGCAGTCCTATTTGTAAACCCAATGGCATTTACATAAAGCAGTAGAATTAGTTTATCCCTTCCTGCCCTGAATCCTTGTGTTTGCCTCTCTTCCTTAGATTAGGGTTATGGTTAGTAGCCTGCAGAACAATGTTGAATAGAAGTGGTAACAGCGCCCCCCCCGCCGCCATCCTTGGCATGATCCGAGGAGTGAGCAGTCTTTCACTGTTAAGGATGATGTTAGCTGTGGGTTCCTCCAAGATGCCCTTCATTAGTTTAAGATACTTGCCTTTTTTTCCTAGTTTGTTGAGAATTTTTTTTTAATCAGAAATGGATTTTGGATTTTGTCAAACACTTTTCCATACCTATTGAGATAATTATATGCTTATACTTTTTTAGTTTATTTATATGGTATGTTACTTTAAATGATTTCTAAAAAATTTTTTTATCACTAATTGTGGTGAAATACACATAGCATAAAATGTATCATCTTCACCACTTTAGGTACACAGTTCAGTATTGAGTACATTTACATTGCTGTGCAACCAATACCACCATTCATCTCCAGAACTCTCTTCATCTTCCCAAACTGAAACTTTGGAGCCCTTAAAAAATAATTCTCCATTCCCCCCATCTTTCAGCCCATGTCAACAAGCGTTCCACTCTTTTATTCTATGAATTTGACTATTTCAGATACTTCATATAAGTAGAATTATACAGCATTTGCTATTTTGTGACTAGCTTAGTTCACTCTGCACAATGTCCTAAGGTTCATTCACGTTAGCATGTGTCAGAATTTTCTTCCTTTCTAAGGCTAAATAATACTGCATTCTGTATATATACATCACATTTTTGCTTGGGTTGTTTCCACTTATAGGCTGTTGTGGGTTACATTGCTATGAACATGGTGATACGACCTTGATTAATTTTCTAATGTCAAACCAGCCTTGCATTCCTAGGATAAACCGCATTTGGTCATGATGTATAATCTTTTTATGTAGTAACTGTTTTAAAATATTACAGAATTTGACTTGCCAATGTTTTGTTTAAAATTTTTGCATCTAAGCTCATGAGGGTCTGTAATTTTTTTTCTCCTCATAATGTCTTTATCTGGTTTTGGTACTGTGATAATGCTGGTCCCATAAAATGAATTAGGAAATCCCCTGGGCTTCAGTTTTTGGGACTAGTTTGTGAATAATTGGTATTATTTGTTTCTTCAATGTTTGCTGGATTCATCAGTGACATCATTTGAGCTTCACTTTGTTTTATGTGGGAAGGTTTGAATAACAAATCCAAATTCAATTTAAAAGATACGGGTTAGTTCTATTTGTGTTATTTATTCTTGTGAATAGTCTAGCAGTTTGTGTCTTTAACAAAATGTGTCAATTTCATCTAAGTTGTAGATTTTTTTGGCATAAATTTGTTCATGATATTCTCTTAGCATTTTAATATCTATAGAATCTATGGTGATACCACCTCTCTCATTCCTGATATTGATAATTTATTTCTTCTTTTTTTTCAGATCAGAGTGTCTAGAGCTTTACCAAATTAATTGATCTCAACAAACCAGCTTTGGTTTCATTAATTTTGCCTATTTTTAAAGTGTATTTTCCATTTCATTGATTTCTACTCAGAAGTAAGCCCCCAGGGAAGGTAGATCACTCACCGTCATGTTTATTTTTCAAGGACAGTCATCTGCAAGTGCCCCAGTCACCAAAAGAAAAGGTGATTAAGCAAATGTCTAGTACCAGTTAGGGTGTCCCGAAAGGGGCCATCTTGTGCTCCTACAAGGATTGTACCGGTTGTCTGCAGAATCTCTCATTCAATGTTCTTTAAGGTGTTACCTGACACACACTGCTTAGCTCATCCATGAAGGTATCAAGGAAACCTGCAGAATATAATTCTGTGCAATGCAACAAATATTCTGGTTGATCTTCTTTGTGCAAGGCTGTATTTTTCTGTTTGGATTGCTATAAAGGACACCTGAGGCTAGGTAATTTATAAAGAAAAGAGGTTTAGTTGGCTCATAGTTTTGCAGTCCTTATATGAAACACAGGGCTAGCATCTGCTTCAGGTGAGGCCTCAGGAAGCTTACAATCATGATAGAAGGTGATGGGGAGCTGGCATGTCACATGGCAAGAGCAGGAGCAAGAGAGAGACAGGGAAGATGGCACATACTTTATTTTAGTTTTATTTTATTTCTGGGGTACATGTGAAAGATGTGCAGGTTTGTTACATAGGTAAACATGTGCCCTGGTGGCACATACATTTTTTTTTTTCCTGCTCTTAAGTTTTTTTTTTTTTTTTTTTTTTTTTAAATACTTTAAGTTCTGGGATACATGTGCAGAACATTGTTACATAGGTATACATGTGCCATGGTGGTTTGCTGCAGCCATCAACCCGACATCTACATTAGGTATTTCTCCTAAGCTATCCCTCCCCTAGACCCCCCACCCCTGACAGGCCCTGGTGTGTGATGTTCCCCTCCCTGTGTCCATGTGTTCTCATTGTTCAACTCCCACTTATGTGTGAGAGTATGCGGTGTTTGGTTTTGTGTTCCTGTGTTAGTTTGCTGAGAATGATGGTTTCCAGCTTCATCCATGTCCCTGCAGAGGACATGAACTCATCCTTTTAATGGCTGCATAGTATTCCATGGTGTATATGTGCCACATTTTCTTTATCCAGTCTATCATTGGTGGGCATTTGGGATGGTTCCAAGTCTTTGTTGTGGTGAATAGTGTTGCAATAAACATAGGTGTGCATGTGTCCTTAAAGTAGAATAATTTGATATCCTTCTGGTATATACCTAGTAATGGCATTGCTGGGTTAAGTGGTATTTCTGGTTCTAGATCCTTGAGAAATCACAACACTGTCTTCCACAATGGTTGAACTAATTTACACTCCCACCAACAGTGTAAAAGCGTTCCTATTTCTTCATATCCTCTCCAGCATCTGTTCTTTCCTGAGTTTTAATGATCGCCATTCTAACTGACATGAGATGGTATCTTATTGTGGATTTGATTTGCATTTCTGTGATGACCAGTGATGATGAGCTGTTTTTAATGTGTTTGTGGTTGTATAAATGTCTTCTTTTGTGAAGTGTCTGTTCATATCCTTTGCCCACTTTTTGATGGGGTTTTTCCTTGTAAATTTGTTTAAGTTCCATGTAGATTCTGGATATTAGCCCTTTGTCAGATGGATAGATTGCAAAATTTTTCTCCCATTGTGTAGGTTGCCTGTTCAGTCTGATGATAGTTTCTTTTGCTGTGCAGAAGCTCTTTAGTTTAATTAGATCCCATTTCTTAATTTTGGCTTTTGTTGCCATTGCTTTTGGTGTTTTAGTTATGAAGTATTTGCCCATGCCTATGTCCTGAATGGTACTGCCTAGATTTTCTTCTAGGGTTTTTATGGTTTTAGGTCTTATGTTTAAGTCTTTAATCCATCTTGAGTTAATTTTTGTGTAAGGTGTAAGGAAGGGGTCCAGATTCAGTTTTCTACATATGGCTAGCTAGTTTTCCCAACACCATTTATAAAATAGGGAATCTTTTCCCCTTTTCTTGTTTTTGTCAGGTTTATCAAAGTTGCGATGGTTGTAGATGTGTGGCATAATTTCTGAGGCCTCTGTTCTGTTCCATTGATCTATATATCTGTTTGGGTACCAGTACCATGCTGTTTGGGGTACTCTGGACCTGTAGTATAGTTTGAAGTCAGGTAGTGTGATGCCTCTAGCTTTGTTCTTTTTGCTTAGGATTGTCTTGGCTATACCGACTCTTTTTTAGTTCCATATGAAATTTAAAGTAGTTTTTTCTAATTCTGTGAAGAAAGTCAATGGTAGCTTCATGGGGATAGCATTGAATGTATAAATTACCTTGGACAGTATGACCATCTTCACGATATTAATTCTTCCTATCCATGAGCATGGAATATTTTTCCATTTGTTTGTGTCCTCTCTTGTTTCCTTGAGCAGTGGTTTGTAGTTCTCCTTGAAGAGGTCCTTCCCATCCCTTGTAAGTTGTATTCCTAGGTATTTTATTTTTTGTAGCAATTGTGAATGGGAGTTTGCTAATGATTGGGCTCTCTGTTTTTCTACTATTGGTGTATAGGAATGCTTGTGATTTTTGCACATTGATTTTTGTATCCTGAGACTTTTCTGAAGTTGCTTATCAGCTTAAGGAGATTTTGGACTGAGATGATAGGATTTTCTAAATATACAATCATGTCATCTGCAAACAGAGACAATTTGACTTCCTCTCTTCCTATTTGAATACCCTATATTTCTTCCTCTTACCTGACTGCCTTGGCCAGACTTCCAATACTATGTTGAATAGGAGTGGTGAGAGAGGGCATCCTTATCTTGTGCCAGTTTTCAAAGGGAATGCTTCCAGCTTTTGCCCATTCCGTATGATATTGGCTGTGAGTTTGTCATAAATAACTCTTATTATTTTGAGATATGTTCCATCAATACCTAATTTATTGAGAGGTTTGAGCAGGAAGGGCTGTTGAATTTTGTTGAAGGTCTTTTCTGCATCTATTGAGATAATCATGTGGTTTTTGTCATTGGTTCTGTTTATGTGATGGATTATGTTTATTGATTTGTGTATGTTGGACCAGCCTCACATCCCAGGGATGAAGCCAACTTCATCATGGTGGATAAGCTTTTTGATGTGCTCCTGGATTTGGTTTGGCAGTATTTTATTGAGGATTTTCACCATTGATGCTAATCAAGGATATTTGCCTGAAATTTTTTGTTGTTGTTGTTTTGTCTCTGCCAGGTTTTGGTATCAGGATGATGCTGGCCTCATAAAATGAGTTAGGGAGGATTCCCTCTTTTCTATTGATTGGAATAGTTTCAGAAGGAATGGTACCAGCTCCTGTTGTACCTCTGGTAGAATTCCGCTGTGAATCCATCTGGTCCTGGGCTTTTTTTGGTTGGTAGGCAATTAATTACTGCCTCAATTTCAGAACCTGTTATTGGTCTATTCAGGGATTCGACTTCTTCCTGGTTTAGCCTTGGGAGGGTGTATGTGTCCAGGAATTTATCCATTTCTCCTAGAATTTCTAGTTTATTTGTGTAGATGTGTTTATAGTATTCTCTGGTGGTAGTTTATTTCTGTGGGATCAGCAATGATCTCCCTTTTATCATTTTTTATTGTGTCTATTGATTCTTCTCTCTTTTCTTCTTTATTATCTGGCTAGTGGTCTAATTTTTTTTTTAATCTTTTCAAAAAACCAACTCCTGGATTCAAAGATTTTTTGAAGAGTATTTTGTGTCTCTATCTCCTTCAGTTCTGCTCTGATCTTAGTTATTTCTTGTCTTCTGCTAGCTTTTGAATTTATTTGCTCTTGCTTCTCTGGTTCTTTTAATTGTGTTGTTAGGGTTTTGATTTTAGATCTTTCCTGCTATCTCCTGTGGGCATTTTAGTGCTACAAATTTCCCTCTAAACACAGCTTTAGCTGTGTCCCAAAGATTCTGGTATGTTGTCTTTGTTCTCATTGGTTTCAAAGAACTTATTTATTTCTGCCTTAATTTCAATATTTACCCAGTAGTTATTCAGGAGCAAGTTGTTCAGTTTCCATGTAGTTATGTGGTTTTGAGTGAGTTCTAATTTGATTGCACTGTGGTCTGAGAGACTGTTTATGATTTTCATTCTTTTTCATTTTCTGAGGAGTGCTTTACTTCCAATTATGTGGTCGATTTTAGAATAAGTGCGATGTGGGGCCAAGAAGAATGTATATTCTGTTGATTTGGGGTGGATAATTCTGTAGATGTCTATTAGGTCTGCTTGATCCAGAGCTGCTTTCAGGTCCTGAATATCCTTGCTGCTTTTCTGTCTCATTGGTCTGTCTAATATTGACAGTGGGGTGTTAAAGTCTCCCATTATTATTGTGTGGGAGCCTAAGTCTCTTTGTAGGTCTGTAAAAAGTTGCTTTATGAATCTAGGTGCTCTTGTATTGGGTGCATATATGTTTAGGATGGGTAGCTGTTCTTGTTGCACTGATCTCTTTACCATTATGCAATGCCCTTCCTTGTCCTTTTTGATCTTTGTTGGTTTAACGTCCGTTTTATCAGAGACTAGGATTGCAACCCCTGCTTTTTTTTTTCTTTCCATTTGCTTGGTAAATATTCCTCCATCCCTTTATTTTGAGCCGATGAGTGTCTTGCATGTGAGATGTGTCTCCTGAGCACAGCACACTGATAGGTCTTGACTGTTTATCCAGTTTGCCAGTGTGTGTCTTTTTTATTTTTTATTTTTTTATTTTTCTATTATTATACTTTAAGTTCCAGGGTACATGTGCCTAAGGTGCACGTTTGTTACATATGTATACTTGTGCCC
>NW_016819944.1:0-1101 GCF_001698545.2 Rhinopithecus bieti
TGTTTTAACTATCTATAGACATCTTCATTTGAGTTTCTGAAATATGAGTTACCTCAAACCCTTTAAAAATAAACTCAGCCAGGCCTGGTGGCTCAAGCCTGTAAACTCAGCACTTTGAGAGGCTGAGGCAGGAGGACAGTTTGAGGCCAGGAGTTCGAGATCAGTCTAGGCAACATAGGGAAACCCTGTCTCTACAAAACATACAAAAATTAGCCGGGCGTGATGGCATGCACCTGTAGTCCCACTACTCGGGAGGCAAAAGTAGGAGAATCCTTTGAGCCCAGGAGTTTGAGGTTGCAGTGGGTTATGATTGCACCACTGTACTCCAGCCTGGGCAACAGAGTGAGACCCTGTATCCAAAAAAGAATAATAAAGAGAATTAGAAAATTGAAATTGGTGAGAAATAATCAGTATTTTACAGGATGTTGATTCCTATGGTAGAAACAATGGTGAATAATAAAGAGCTAATTATGGTAGAGGTAAAAAATTGTGTGTATTTACAGTAATCAATAATCAGGGAAAGGAGATGCAAATCTGTGGAGGAAATGGAAAACTTTCCATTGTGGGACTGGGGGCTCAGCATCAGTGTTATATGCCTATTAGTGTAATATTAATTTAGGAAGCTAGTTTAGAAGTTCGTAAAAAAAAAAAAAAAAAAAAAAAAAAAAAAAAAAACTAAGCCTGATAAAAATGCTTTGAATGAGACTTCTGGTTTCCAGTTCAGCATGTAAGAAGCATGGAAGTTGCCATTCCATTCTAGTAACAAGCAAAAATCAGAAAAAAACCTGAAAAAGCAACAACTATTCTTTGATACAAAAGAGAAGTGAGGTCACAGGGGAAACCACTGCCCCTGAAATTGGAGAGACAAGCAAATACAGATAATCACAATTTATCAGAACAAAAACCTCTGTAGGAACCAATGCAGTGGTACGAAAACCTGAACTATAGTTGAGGAATTGCTGAAAGCTCAGTGTGGACACCTCTGAGAGTTAAAACTCCAGGGGCCCTGGTCATGGGGACAGGAGCCCACGCTTTTGTGAATTTTACCTCCAGGAGCTTGATCTGTTTTCACAGTGAATATCGGAGAGAGATCTTGAAATT
>NW_016819945.1:0-1926 GCF_001698545.2 Rhinopithecus bieti
TTTCTGAGATGGTAAAGATAATAATCAATAAATACTGAGGGAACTCAGAGACCAGTGCCGGCATGGGTCCTCTGTATGCTGAGCACCGTCCCCTGGGCCCACTTTTCTTTCTCTATACTTTGTCTCTGTGTCTCATTTCTTTTCTCAAGTCTCTTGTTCCACCTAACAAGAAATGCCCACAGGTGTGGAGGGGCAGGCCACTCCTTCAGTTTGGGCACCCCTTTTCTTTTGTTTTGGCTAACACTTTACTCATATCATTTATGAGCCCCACCAGTTCTCAGTCCTTAATCTTATTTTAAAACTGTGGTCATGGGAGGCTCGGATAGGTCATAACACACATCAGGTTGGTCATTTCCTGGGCTACACACCTTGTATAGCATAGCAATATACATATAAGTTCTTTTAGAGTCTTGGTACACTTATAATGACCATAAAATAATAGGACTGTAGCACCTTTTTTCCTACCTCAGTGACTTGATGTATATACTGGGAATAGTTCCTCAGTCTGAGGAAGGTCAGTTGAAGTCCTTACTGTACAAGTTCAAATTTTAAGGAAAATGAGTCCTGCGATGTTTTCTCATGCTTTGGCCATGCGTGGACCAGTCAGCTTCCAGGTGTGACTGGAGCAGGTCTTGTCACCTTCTTCAGAGTCACTTTGCAGGGGTTGGCGAAGCTGCTCCCACCCACATACAGCTCACAATCTACTGATGTTCAAGGATGCTCTCGGAGGTTGGGCCCACTAGAATAAACTGAGTCCAATATCTCTACACAGCGATGTTCAACTGGACTCTCTGATACCAGGAGCAAGGTGGTGGGGTTTAGGGTGTTGCAAACTTCAATGGTTGTGTGGGGATTTTCACATAGCAAGTGTTGGTACTTGGTTAATCTAGCATTTGTTAGCCAATGATGTCCTTTGGTACTCATCAAAGTTACCACAGCATGGGGGGCCTTTATATTTAGGTGTTACCCAAGGGTTAGTTTATCTGCTTCTTGTGCTAACAGTGCTGTTGCTGCCAGGGCCCTTAGACCTGGGGCCATCCTTTGGAAAGTCTGTCTAGTTGTTTTGAGAGAGAGGCCACTGGCCTTGGCCAGGACCCCACAGTCTGTGTTAAAACTCCAACTGCTATGTTTTCTTTATCTGACATATAGAGTGTAAAGGGTTTTTTCAGGTCAGGTAGCCCCAGGGCTGGGGCCGACATGAGTTTTCTTTTAACTGATGAAAAGCTCGTTGCCGTTGGTTGTAATCGATGTAGTTTATCCAGTTTACATTTTATTAACTGCCACCCACCAAAATATTGACTCAAATGCTGCAGTTACTTGATTTCAAGCTTTAAATTGATCTGGTATTCCCCGTAGGACTCCAATTGTGTCTAAATAGACGTAAGAGTTCAAAACCCATAAGGGGCTTCTCTTGCTTTACGATGTCTTATTTTCCTCCCTCTGTTGATGAAAAGCCAGGGTGAAAAGGACAGCCAATTGGACTAAAGTACAAGTGCCACTCCAGTTATTTGGCAGAGTGCCCAGTAAAGGTCCACCACAATACCACCACACATGTGCTCCAGGATGAACAAGGGCTGACTGATTGATAAGTTCTTGAAAATTCTTAAGCTCACTGCATCCCTTCAGGTGTCCAAGGAACACTAAGTTTCCTCCCTGTCATGAGAGACACGAAGTGTACTTAGTGTTGGGAGACAGAGGCTGGATGGCCCTCAGGGGCTGATCTGCAGGGTACCGGACTTTGGGATATAGCAGAGAGAGTTTGGCACGACTTATTACTGCAGGCTGTAGAATCCTGGAAAAGAGCTACCATGCAGCCCACATCTGGTTGACTGGAGGACCACCTTAGTGGAAAGGGGACAATCTGGGTCTCTGGGCTGCCATGTGCACAAGCATAACAATTGCTTTTGTTTAACGTGCGGGTGGAAT
>NW_016819945.1:5173-7003 GCF_001698545.2 Rhinopithecus bieti
CTTACAGGTTACCTTGTGCCATACCTTTGAAACAAGGGACTTGTCCAGGCTTCCTTCTGATAGCCAACCCACCTCTAATGCTGGCCAGTCTATTTCACACAAAGTTCTAAGTTTTCCTGGTGTCACAGTAACACCGTAATCTCCCTTAAATCCTTTCTTAAAATTTTTCAACATAGTTCCTAGTGGGGTGGGTCTACTTTGTACCTGACTCATGCTTCCTAGAGACAAAACACCACGCTTACACCATATGCACACCACAAAAAGGACAGGAAAAAAGGGCACACATACACTTTTACAGTTTATACCAAACCAGAATCAAAACCAAAATCAGAGTATCAAGAAATCCAAGCCAGGTCAAAACTAAAACCAAAGTATCAAGCAATCCAAGTCAAGTCAAAAACCAAAAAACCAAACTGCTGGTACGGGAATGCCGTGGGTGATCAGGCCACGCTTCCACTCAAATGGAGTAGGCAAGTTGCAAAGACTAGTCTTACCAAGTTTCAGATGTCTGGACTTCAAGTGCCAGTTCCTTCCCGGTGTTCAGCCACTGCGTTGATCCTCCACATGGGCCTGCCATACACTGCTCTGGTGAGGTATTCCACCGGGGCAATTGCCTACCCGGGAGCACTCTCAGAATCCACGTTGCTCAAGCTGGCTGGAGTCCCCTGCAGGGATGCTCCACACGGCAGGCCTAAGCCGCTTAAGGGGCTGCCTCGACCGTCTGTTAATCACCTTGGTTCCTAGTCTGGGAACCAAGAAATGTAGCAGGACAAGCCGAAGACAAAACCCTTCAGACATCGAGTTAAAGAAAGAAGGGCTTTATTCAGCCAGAAGCCTCAGCAAGACTCACGTCTCCAACAACCGAGCTCCCCGAGTGAGCAATTCCTGTCCCTTTTAAGGGCTCACAACTCTAAGGGGGCCCACATGAGAGGGTTGTGATTGATTGCGCAAGCAAGAGGTACTGACTGGGGGCTGCATGCACCAGTAATTAGAATGGAACAGAACAGGACAGGGATCTTTAGAGTGCTTTTCTTATGCAAATAACTGATTAGGTCAGGGGTGGATCTTTAACTACAAGGTCCAGGGTGTGGCACTGGGCTGTCTGCTTGTGGATTTCATTTCTGCCTTTTAGTTTTTACTTCTTCTATCTTTGGAGGCAGAAATTGGGCATAAGACAATATGAGGGGTGGTCTCCTCCCTTAACCTCATAGTAAATGGGGGAATCTTGGAAAGCATTTTCTCTAAAACAGAAACAACACAACAATGCCAAATGTTTCCACTCTTATTTAATATATTAGGGTATGTCCTAACCAGAGCAATCAGGAAAGAAAAGAAATAGAAGGAATCAAAATTTAAAAAGAGGAAGTAGAATTATCCCTGTTTGCTGATGATATAATCATATACCAAGAAAAACCTAGACTCCACAAAGAACTCTGATTTGATGAACAAATTCAACAAAGTTGAAGAATACAAAATATTATTGTACAAAATCAGTGTTTCTATATACCAATGACCTTGCAAAGAAAGAAATCAAGAAGGCAATCCAATTTACAATAGCTATAAAAAAACCCTAGCAATAAATTTAACTAAGGAGGTGAAAGATTTCTACAAGGAAAACTACAAAACACTGCTGGAATAAATTGTAGATGACACAAACAAATGGAAGAATATCACATGTTCATAAATTGAAATAATTAATATAAATAAAGTGACTCATATGGTTTGGTTCCATGTCCCCACCCAAATCTCATGTTGAATTATAATTCCCAGTGTTGGGGGAGGGACCTGGTGGGAGGTAATTGGATCGGGGGGTGGATTTTCCCCATGCTG
>NW_016819946.1:0-15289 GCF_001698545.2 Rhinopithecus bieti
AAAAGGATGAGTTCGTGTCCTTTGTAAGGACATGGATGCAGTGGGAAACCATCATTCTCTGCAAACCATCACAAGAACAGAAAACCAAACACCAC
Organism: Rhinopithecus bieti; assembly: GCF_001698545.2. NCBI lineage: Eukaryota > Metazoa > Chordata > Mammalia > Primates > Cercopithecidae > Rhinopithecus > Rhinopithecus bieti. The sequence goes on from NW_016819946.1 coordinate 96, forward strand.
ATTTTCTCACTCATAGGTGGGAATTGATCAATGAAATCACTTGGACTCTGGAAGGGGAACATCACACACTGGGTCCTATTATGGGGAGTGGGGAGGGCGGAAGGATGCCATTGGGAGTTATACCTGATGTAAATGACGAGTTGATGGGTACTGACATGTTGATGTGTGCAGCACACCAACATGGCACAAGTATACATATGTAACAAACCTGCACGTTGTGCACTTGTACCCTAGAACTTAAAGTATAATAAAATAAATAAATAAATAAATAATTCAGACTGAAGCAAAAGTAAAATGTAATTTCCAAACATATATATTGGTTTGGTGAATATTTAAAACATTTATAAAATATAGATGAAGATTTTTGGAAAGAAGCACTTTAATTCATTTTCACTGAATATAATAATAGTCAAATATGACAGTCATTTCATTATATTTTAAATTTAGTTTTCCTAGCACCTGAGAAACTAAAATAATGAAAAAGCATCATTGTTTTACATCTAACAATAACAGGATATATTGAGGTTGTTTTTAGAGTTTTATTATTATGCATGATATTTAATGTGTATTATGTGTATATGTATATATACATGCAAACACACCCGTACATATTGTTTATCAGAGATATTACTAGCTGTGTTATATACTAAGATTTCTTACCAAAAACTGATTGTAGATTTAATAATAATTTTGGCATTTATGAAGATAAGTTACCTTTTGTCATTTTGACTATTAAAATTGTACCTTGTTATTTGTAGCCTAAATGACTTATATTAATAGACATAAAAGTATATAAATTGCTTATTAATTTTTAAATATGATCTATAACATTGATACAGACATTCATAATTTGCATGATGCTTGGTCAAAAGTATACTATTTTAATATACTACTGGAGTTAATTTGCCAGTCTTTTATTACTTAAGCAGGTATAGTAAAAGTGAGAAGTCTTTTCCATATTAATGACATTTTCATATCAAATATAAAAAATAGAAATGCATAATCTCTGATATGGAAAATATGAAAAACATGGACTTTCTGTGAATGAATATTCTGAAAATAATGCACAAAACACTCTGAGCAAGATTATTTTTTCACAAGGTCCTCATTGAATATTAACAGAATTCTCTATTTTTTCCACGGCTATCAGTCTGTATTCCTATTGTATCTTGACTCAAATTTAATACTGTATATTACACAAGAGAGAAATTACTTTTACCCCGGTATTTAAATACGTTAATATAAAATTGTGCAGCAATAAATATAATTAAGTATACAACATACACATAGTTATTTGATCTTTCTTATTTCCCTTAGAGCATATATATGTGGAATTGTTGTTGTATTTTATATAATTGTTTTTTATTTAGGGCTTTTTAGAAATCTCTTGTTATCTTTATGTCTTTATCAAGTGTCTTACTGAATCCTTATTTTATTGATTTTTTTAAGAAATTGCTCTAATTTCCCAATATTTAAGGGTATTTTGTTTCTATATTTATTCCTTTTTTCTGCCTTCCTTTTGTTTGAATATTGATTGGATATTGGTTTTATTTGGATGAGATATTTTAATTCCTAAGGATGTAATTACAAAACAGGGCTTATTCTATACCTGATCATGACTGGAGTAAATCATCATCTGCCCCCAAAACAGCCACAAAGGTGAGGAAAGAAACTCCCAAGAGAATATGTTTGAAGGTCAGCCAAGGAAAAATAAGATTGTTTTGTGTGTAGTTACAGAGAAAATACTCGATAAACTTCACATAATGAGGAAAAATAATAGAAGGCCCTTACTGTCATTGCACTTACAGTCTGATTTTCAAAAGAGTAAAAAAGACTTAAATTTCTATAAAATCTGATGCATGCTAAGGCAGAGCAAATTCAGGGGTCTAGGGCAACTCCCAAAAGTTGCATCTAATCAAAACATAAAGAGCTTGAGAAAACTTTCTGAAAGTGATATCTAAATTGAGAGCTAAAAAATAAGTCAGCATTACAGAGGTAAAAAGTGACAGAAAAATAAATATATATAGGAAAAGAAATAACACATTTCATGGCAGAGAGACAGCATAACATAGTATATGTGATGAATACAAATAAGTTCCACATATTTGGAACATAGGGTTTGGGTGTTGGAATTTATCTAAAGAGCTTGGAAGCATTTGGATAGTCAGTAATTGACAGAGCATAGTAGAGGAATTGGTCAAATTAGAAGCGTTGACTCTAGCATTTGACTCTAGCTGGTTTTCTAGGAGCAAGCACTCAGAGATAAAAGTCACCCTTCAGCCCAGAGGAGTAGCAGGACTCAAAACAGGAGGAGATGCAACAAGCCCATTCTATGAGGTAATGCAGAAATAGAAAACTTCCAGCAAAACAAAAACAAAACACCTTTGCACATACTAGCAGACAATTAACAATTTTAAAAATTAAGAAGCAGACAAGAAATGAAAGACATTTGTTATGAAATTTACAAATACCCAATGTAAATAACTAAAAATCCATACAAATTGGCACCCAATAGAAGAAATCTCCATGTCTACAGACATGGAAATACGACAAAGTGAATATATAAAAGAATTTTCAACTTCAATGATAATCAGCTATCAATGAGAAAGTAAAAGAAACTTATACACTATTTTAAGCACGTTGAATGAGAAAATATTTAAATAAGTAGTATAACTCAATGTTACAATGTTCATGGTGATTAATGGTCTTCATAGCCTCAATATTATTAGTCTTTCAGAAAAGTGCTGTGGCAAGAAGATATCAAGAATTGTGAGATTCTGCCCAGTAATTACACAAATGAAAATGTAGTTTATGTAATTCTAGAAATGTATGATAATTTAAATTCAATGATTTAATTTGAATCCAATTAGACTGTCAGATTTTTGTGTTTCAAGCTTCCAGAAATTTACATCTATCTATCTATATAGATAGATAGATATAGATATATATAATATATATTTCTTCTCTCTCTCTCTCTCCTATATATAGGAGAGAGAGAGAGAGAAGAAATGAGGAGGTAGATCACAGAAATTCAACATCAACACTGAAAGTTAGTATCTTAATATCAAAGTTTTAAACAATCTAAATGAAAGTGATTTTCGACCTAGAAGCCCCAATTAAGCCAGAGTATCAATCAAGTATGAAGGTAAATAAAGGAATTTTAAAGATATTCTAATTCTAAAAATACTTGCTCCCAGACACACATTTGCAAAATGAAAGTACAGAAGAGAAATAATCAAAGTAATTTTTCCCTAGAATGTAATGTAAAGAGTTCTAGAAATGTGGCTTTACAATACGATTAAAGTACATTCCAGATTGGATCAGAGATACAGATGCTCTAAAAAGGAGCTAAATATAGAACAGATCTTTTGCCCTCCTGTGTTTTACTGTATCTAGAACTGTTTTAGAAACCATTGGAAAATTGTATACTAAATTATTGAGTGCACAGAAAGTTAAAAGGAAATACATAAAGCAATATTATCTTCAGGGAAATTAAAGTCGTATAACAAAATTAATTTAATAATATCTCTATAATGGGTTGAATATTGTCCCTTAAAAATGTATGTCCACTCAGAAACTCAGAAAATGTATTTGGAAATAAACTCTTTGCAGATGTAAAATGGTGGAGATTTTAGGTTTTCCAAATATAGTATTATATCATCTGCAAGCAAGGATGATTTTACTTATTCATTTCCAATTTGGAATCCTTTTATTTGCTTACCTTTTCTAATTGCTCTAACTAGAACTTCCAGTACTAAATTAAATAGTAGTGGTAAAAGTATTTTGGATTCTTGTCTTGTTTTGGATTTCAGAGGAAAGTTTTTCAGTTATTTTCCGTTGTGGGTCTATCGTATACAGCTTTTGTTGTATTGAGGTATGTTCCCTGTATCCCCTATTTTTTGAAGTTTTTATCAAGAAGGGATATTGAATTTTATCAAATGCAGTGGGATCTAAACTGCTTCTGGACAGTAAAATAATCAACAGAGGAAACAGAAAACCTATAGAATTGGAGAAAATTTTTGCAAACTACACAGCTTACAAAGGTCTAATATCCAGCATCTATAAGGAACTTAAACAAATGTAAAAAAAAAAAAAAAAAAAAAACTCCATTGAAAAGTAGGCAAAGCACATCAAAGCACATCAACAGATGCTCAAAGAAGATTTATGGACAGAAAAAGGGGGAAAATGCTATACAGAAAATGGAAGTGAGGTACACAAACAGCCAGATTGGTTATAGCTTGGTGTGCTTGGTGTTTGCCTTATTTGACCATGGTTTGAAAAGTTGGACACCTTTGATTGGCCAAAACTTGGTGATTGGCACAAAAGTAGACTACAGTCTACTTTTCAGTTTAGATTTTATCTCACTCTGTAACGAAAAAACTTTAGGCTAAAGTTGCAATATATGAGGAGGCAGCTGGGGCAAACTGATTTAATTGATTTAACAATTCCCCCAGTTTGGTCATCTTCTCAATTTTGAGAGATGGACCAAAACTTTAGTCATTGATGTTGCTATCACCATCGTAAATGCACTTGTTTCATCTTGAAATCCACTGGGAAGTAGCAGAATAGTGTTTTTTTGTAATATGGGAACAACTACTTCAGGTTATTGTTATTATTTCTTTTCATAGGGGTTAGAAAGTACTTCCTTATGCAGGAATGTCCTGCTTACAGGAGAAAAAACAAAACTGGTCTGGTCTAGGATCTATGTGTTTCCTTAATGTCTTAGTTTGATTATGTCACATTCAGCATAACTGACTTAAATTTAGTTTGGTCTGGTTCGTCGGGGCCTAGTGCAGGAGTTCAGTCCAAAAACAATGACCTCTCATAACTTTGTTTAAAAATTTCCCCATTTTGGCCAAGCTCTCAATTAAGTGAAAGCATGACCAAGGTTTAGGGCATTAGCGCCATTCTCAGTTACCATTATTTTGGGTTTCCAACCTCAGCACATCATTCATAGGTTACAGTATCCTCATGGTTACACATTTCTTTCACCTCTTCCAATTCCAGTTGAAAAGAGATCAGAGACCATTGGACAATTCTGTAGATGGCTGCATGCCAACATTTAAAACTTTTAAAAGAATACAGTGCAACAGGGAGATTACTATTATAACTACCAGGAAGATAGTACCAAGTTTGGAGTATGCTGCTTAGCCAGGGTCCCCACAAACCAAACCAACTAAAATAAAATAGATCAAAGAATGAACTAGATGAACAGTCTACTCACTTTAAGAAATCTCTTTGTTAATTTCTACAACTGAATATCTATAATACCTAATGTGATGTATTTCTCCATGGGCAGCAAATACCAGCTGCTGTACAGATACTTCTCTGTTTAGTCAGTAAGTAATGTATAGCAATTATATTATTTCACCTAACTTCCACAAGAAATTTAAAGTCTTTTGATAACAACAGTCTTTATAGTAGAAACTGCAATACAGTCTATTATGAGGGATACATTTCTAATTATTGCTTTTTTACTCCAAACAATCAGAAAAATGACCTAACACATGATTTCCTTCTAGAAGAGTTTAGATCTTCTGGCAATATTCTCTTTAACCCATGATGTATGTTAAGAGGAGTGAACCAATGTTCTGTTTCTGACTGATTATGAGGCGACATACATACCATTAAAACTTCTCACCTATTTTGGGCCTTTATTTTCCATCTATCAAGGCATCTATCATCTTCCATTTATCAAGGCATCCTTATCCATGTAGAAGGCTGGCTTCAAAACCCTTTAAAAATAAAAGTATATTCCATGATTGCACACAGAAGATGACCTTTTCACTTCTATTGTTCATAGTGGCATAAACAAGGTAAAAAAAAAAATTATAGATAACAGTCTCCTTATAGTAGAGAAGTTTTGATCTGTGATTTTGGATAAAAATGCTGTCTGCATCAAGGATGCCATCTCTTTTTGGGGATAAAGTTCCCTGGTTAGCTTTATCTTAAGGTTCCTTATGGGTGTACAGTTCCAAGAATGCAGAGGGACCCTTCTTATTTGTGAGATTATGAACCCAAAGTTCAAACTTGAAGTTTTGTTGTTGCAGTGTGGATGGCAAGGCAGTCTTTCTCTGATGTTCTTGGAAGATCCAATCTTCCAGTTCTAGACTGTGAAGGAGCTGATTGTCCTCAGTCAGTAAATCATGAAAAGCTTTCTTTACCTGGTGAAAATACACTATGGCATAATGAGCTACTTCAATAATATCAGTCCTTTCACATGGGGAAGCTTTTATAAAACCAGAAAACATTCATTTAAAATGACAATTGAATGAAATCCCTCTATAAATGTTTAAATGGCCCATCAGCTAGTGGAATTTACCTGAAGTTCTTATTGTCTTCCCAGGAATATGGGTTTGACAAAGCAAATATTAGCCATAAATTATTTTATCAATTTAGAAGCACCATGAGAAAATATGCATACTTAAGTTGGATAACTTTTAATAGCAAATGCTTTAAGGACTCAGGAAGGACAAGGTGGCCTTCCTGGTTCTCCATGAATCCCTGCTTAATGTTAGACTAATGTCCTCTTGAATACCAGTTGTTTCTCCAATTTAGAGGCATAGCGTTGATAGCTGATGGGTTATGATAGGTAGTTTGATGTAGACCATAGAGTTCATTTAAATTGTAAATCTAAAAAATTTCAATATTGGCTGATTTAGCATGAAAATCTGGAAAAGTATCTTCTTAGTATTCAATTAATTTTTGTTCTGCTCAGGTTAGCAGTTTTATACAGCCTGTATACAGAATTGCTTCTCTCAACTTCAGTAGTTTTCTACTCTTATTAACCCTCATTTCTAATGAAAAGTCTAGAAAGTTACTTTTGAAGTGTGTATGTCAGTATTTGTAGACAAAACCATTTTATAATTTTAGAAAAGTAGTCTTTTAAATTATTTGTTAACAGTTCTAAATATATTTAACTTTTCTATACCATATAAAAATAATATGTAGAGATATATAGACTTAAACTCATGTTTAATAATATTTTAGTATCTTAACTTAGAGATGACTTAGGCATTTTATGATTATTTATTACTTTATTTAATATAACATGACTCTAAGATTTTGAATTGCTGAAAATAATTTTGAAACCATGACACACATAGCTTCCTTAATATCTTTTTCCAGTAATCCTAGGTCACAAACAGTCACACAGCACCCAGGAGGACTGGGTCAGGATCTTTCTCAGTCCATGAGGGCAGAAGACAGAGCTTTGAAGACTCTACCTGGAGGATCCAACTGCCCCTAAAATAGCCAGGAGGCAAAACAGGGAAGGCAGAGGAAGAAGAGGCCATATTGAGCTTGATTCTGGCTTGTAGTCTTTGGTTTAGGCACTAAGAACATGTCTCCAGACCTCATCATGGTCACCGATCTAGAACTTTGAATCCGGATACTCTAAACAAAAGATATAATCTCAGTCAAATCAAGCATGTGTCTAATTATATTTAACTGATAATTTTGAAAACATTTCTATTTGAAACAATTTCTAAATTAGCTTCATTTACCAAATATCACATACACACATATAGACAAACAAACATAGAGAAGCAGATCTGACAGCTCCCATAAAGGATTTTCATTTGCTTCCTTTTTAATAGCTTTTCTTTTCCTCTTTCAGTCTGTCAATCTTCCAATTACCGGTTTCATTGCCCTAAGCAATTGTTAACTAGGCAATTTGCATTTCCTAAAGGAACAACTCTTAGGTAGAACAAAATATATATATTTCATGAGCACAGAACTAAAATGTTAGGTCTAAATAGTATACCCTTATTCTATCATCATTTACTCAAATCAAGGGGGGAAAAACTGCTGAAATAAAAGTTTACTTAAGACAAGATGGCCAGAAAAGCACCTTACACAAGAAATATGAATTATTATGTAAATTTAAAAGAACAATACGCATTTCTAATATACATAGGTGGATATCCTTAAAAATGGAGATTCCCTTCACATGTGATCTTTTTTTTTTACAAAAGATGGTCAATATAGCCAATTTAATTTCAGAAAGGTGCATTTTAGTTCAAAAGTGTTCTTTTTAACTTAGCTACTGTTTCTAGGCTAAAATTGCTAAATTCAGGGTAGCGGGTGGAGCCCGTTAAGGAATGGGCAAGAAAGCATTGTATGCCAAGACTCAGCATGGATAGATCTGAAAAACAAGCAAGGCTTTTTTACCTGACAGCCTATCTTTTATAAACACCTTATCTAAGACAGCTTTCTACTTTCTGGGTGGGATAGTAACTAAGCCAAAAGGTTAGCAGATTTAATTTTCTTTTAATCAGTTAGTCACTAAAGCTTTTACCTGCCTTACATATTCTGCAAATAAAATATTGGAATACTTTTAGAAGCTTCTTCAGTGTTGTTAATTTAGAATGTTCTACTCTAACTCTAATCTTTAGTAAGATTTTGCAATTTCTGTATGCCTTTGGAGCTTCCAGGGCCTAATATTTATGCATGTATAAGCCAGAAGGAGCTCAGTTCTTCACAAATTAAGGATCCCATTTTACTTCAATGTTGGCTTTAGCTCTTAGGTTCCCTTGATCAATTTAGCCAATGATTTGTTTTCTATACCTAAGTCTGCAAGAAAAATAAAACAAAGTGGGTAGAATATAAAAATTCTTGCAAATTCCCAAAAGCCAAATTTTACATCTTTTACAATATTGCCATTTATTACTGGTTCTTTCTGACCTAGTCAGATGTAATAGGTCTCTAATTTTATCCAAGTCAGTAAATTACCAGATCCAATCCAATCCTGTACCTATTCCAGTTTTGGTCATGACTTCCAAACCCAATTTGGATAAGAAATGTTCAGAGAGCTCAAAACCCAAATCTGTGGAGCTTCAGAATCCTAGAGAGAACTTACCACAGTCCCTAGCTGCTCCTAGAGAGCAATGGGCACAGTGGGTGCAGCAGGTACCTGACTTGTTCCCTCAGCACTCCTGGGGGTCGCTGGAAGCTCTACTTCAGATCTCATTTCTAATGCCATCTTTTTTTTAAAAAAAATAGACAAATTAAATTTAAATGAGTTTGGTTGAGCCAATAATAATTCATAAATTCATTAATATTGAGCTAGAGTTGTCTCAGAGACTTCAGTTCAGTCACATGGTAGAAGATTTATGGACAGAAAAAGGAAAGTGTCAAACGGAAAGTGGCAATGAGGCAAAGAAACAGCTGGATTGGTTATAGCTTAGTGTATAACCAATTGGCCCAAGAATACACTGTAGTCTGTATAGAACTCCATTTAGGATATAGCTCATGATGTACAGAGAAAACTTTAGGCCAAACGTAAAATATGTGAGTCCGCAGCTTTAGGCTAAACTTGATTTAACAATACTTACTGGTTTCTACAGAAGAATCTAGAACTACATCTGTAAGAAACAATTATCAGGTTTCAAGATGGACAAGATATGACTTAGGTAAAAAAAAATTGTGGTATGTTGCTTTTAATATGTGTTTTTATTATATATGTATATGTGTTTGTGTGAATTTTAAAATAATTTCTCAAGTATTTTAGACAAAATTATCATAAAATTCCCATTTCATTGAGCTACAATCTTTGAAATTAACATTGAATAACCTTTTCTTTCACTCTGTATAGATAATCAGAAAAGTCTGTTGCGCCTGTCGTAGGAAAGTTAAAACTTTTTCTCTGAAGGTTGAGTGTAAGTCTGTTGAAATCAATTGCAAAAAGACAAATTAAGTGGAAAAAAAGATATATAAATTTATTAATGTGTACATAAACATGAGAGTCCCATAAATATGAGATTCAAAGGAAAGTCAGATGACTGAAGTGTTTATATTGTACAGAAGAGAAGAGAGGTGTGGAAGATGAAGACAAGTTAGGGACAGGGGAGACGAAGAAAGGAGGTGTGAGAAAATGCTGCCTTGTTATGCGGATAAAGTCTCCCAGGTAATCTTCAAGATGCCCTGAGGGGGAAAAAAAAAAAAATAGATGGTAGCCGGTAGTAAAACTTTCTTTGTCATACCTTTAAAAGTGTTAGACTTTCAGTCTCTTTTTTTTGTGAGTTAATCTTCCCTAGATCCACATAAGGCAGATGTGGGAAACTCAGAGAAAGCCTATTGTATCTGCTATTTACCTTACTAATGTAAATTTTCTCTACAGATGCAGATCTTCCTTACAAAGGAAAGCTTTTCAGAGCTGTTTTTGTGGTCTGCAGCCCCTCTAAATTCTCATATCAAAATATGCCAAGGAAGTATATTCTGGGGTGAAATATCCTGATCTCCATTATTATCTTCAAAATCTATCCTAAATCTGATACTTTCTCAGCAACTCCACTTCTCTCACCATCATTTCTCACCTTGATCATTCCAACTATGTCCTGCTAAAACAGTTATCACTCACAGACTATTATCCAAAATTAGGCAAAATGAACATTTTAAATATAAATCTGATTTATGACAACCTTCTCATTCTTAGCAGGCTTAGTGTGTTGCATATAATCTGGTTTCTGCCTACATATCCAAACTCACCTCCTAGGATTTTCCTCCAGCTTTCAAACTGGCTTCTTTGCCGTGAACACACAAGCATATTTCTTGGGAGTAGAGAACGTTAAAGGTTTTTCTTTTTGCCGAAGTCATTTTCACTGGGATAGCTACATGACTACTTCCCTTATTCAATCGTGGTCTTTGTTCTAATATTATTTCCTCTGAGAAAACAACATTAAGCAGACTCCTTGTCATCTTCCAGCCCCTCACTATAATTTTTCTTTGTCTTTGTTTTATTTCATTAACAGTACATGTTCCTGCCTCATTTACATAGCTAAGTTTGTCAATATACCTACCTTTTGTAGTTTTTCTTAGTTGCCTTTCTTGTCCAGTGGAACACCAATATCATGAAAATGGGAAGTTTATCTCTTCTGTTTATTGTTGTATCTCTGGTTCCTAGAATGAAACTTGACACATGGCCACTATTCAGTTTATGTTTCTTGGATGAATAAGAAAATAAGTACAAATTGTAAATGTCTACTCAAACATCAAACAGATATCAGAGATACACATTACAACTCCATCATAATGATTAGAAGTTACCCTAAAAGTGGTGCCATTTATATTCAGGACAGTAATACAATGGTCGTATTCATAAAGTGTGACAATATATGGAACTTATTTTAGCTAAAATAAAAATAGAAATATGAATAACATGCTTTCTAGCATTTATATATAGTGCTACTGTTAGATTATTCATTATTTCCTAACTCCTAGTTTTATATACAGTTTGCTTTTGATACTGCACTTTCTGTTTGCACACAGCGTGCACCCTTGGGGTTCACCTTACATGCAGTGTTTTGCCTGAAGAGCTGAGGTTGTGGAAAAACATTCAACTTTTCTCTCCTCTGATAAGCTGTATATTCCCTGTAACCTCTGTGATCCTCATTCATCAATGAACAGATAGATCTGAAGCAGTGCAGGATTCAGTGCTACACCATTGGAGCAGAGAAAACAATACCTGCATTTCCAAAAAAGGACCACTTTGTTAAGGAGTGCTTTAGGGAAATAAAAAGCATACCCCAAACTATCAACAGGTTTGTAGTATTAATGACCTAATAAAATACTTTTTAAACATAAAATTCCCTGTTTTGAATCATAATTATATCTTTTAAAATATCAACAGTAAAGGAAGTATAATTTAGTGCCATTTTAAATTTATTTATTGAGTGCTTGCTGGAGGCATTGTTCTATATGCTATATATTCTGGTCTTATATTGGATTAGTTAAAATGTGAATTGTCATTTTACATATTTCTGTTATCTTATTAAGTATCTCCAAACAAAATTGGTATGGATAAATTTTATATTATGATTCCTTAGATATATTTTTTAGTTTAATAATAGGTACTTTTTCTTATGTTTGATATCATGCTGTAACTATATTATTAAAAATAGGGAAATCAATACTTAGATGACATGGTAATTTAATTTATTTAAAATGTACTAACTAAAGACTTAAAATATTGAAGATATTATGCTAGTTGTATAAGATAAAATGAAAAGCATGAAAAAAGAATCCTCTCATGAAATTTGCAGTTTACAAGAATGATAGATATTAATTAAATAATCCATAATGAGATAAATCTAAATAAAAATAAGTGCAATGAGGAAGCTTGCAAAGTACTACAAATACATTAATCGGCATCTTGCCTTAAATTGCAGCATATGGAATGAATTGTGAATGACACAAATGTTTTAAAATATGAAGGCAAATTAGAAATTAATTACATGAGAAAATGGAAGGAGATGGACACCGTTTCAGGGACTGGAGACAGCACTTGGAAAGCCTAAGATTTGGAATAAGTGTTGACATTTAAAAAGTTCAAATATTGTTCTTATTGCATTATTAATGGAACATAGAGTATTCCATAGAGAGAGGCATGGAGTGAACGGGAATGGGGCTGGAGTGACAGGCACATGCTGAGATGTGGAAGATTATACTACCCAGGCTAATCTTATTGAGAGCCCTTGTTAAGTACTCTGGTGTTTTTATCTTAAAGCCGCAGAAAGACATTAAAAGACTTCTAGGAGAAAAATGACATAATCATTTCTAAAAGATCATTTTGGACCTAACGTGAAAATGACTGAGTAGAAAATTGTTAATATAGTGAGGGCATTTAAAAGGCTATTTCAGTAGTTTAGACAATCAATAACCTCACAAATTTTATGTAATATAATTGTTAAAACTCAGAAATGAAGAAGGCATAGAGAATGTATGTGTGTATAGTCCTATTTTGACTTAACATTAGACATAAGAAGGAAAATATGTCAGGACTGATCAATAAAGTAAAACCGTTGAAAAAACCATGAGACTTTCGGATCATTTAGTGAGAATGAAAGACTTGCAATTTTTTTAAGAGTCAAAATGATGGATACAATTTCATAGAACTCTTTCATATATTTCACTAATAAAATGGAGACACAAAGTTCTAATAATTTCACAAGAATATTAGATTTCTAGATCAACTTTATATTACTAAATTATGACAGGCATTTATAGCCACAATATAATGAATACTTTGGAATCTAGAATCAAGGAACTGTCAAAAAAAATGATTGATTAATTCTTTTTTTTTTTTTTTTTGAGATGGAGTGTCACTCTGTCATCCAGGCTGGAGTGCAGTGGCATGATCGTGACTCCCTGCAGTCTCCACCTCCAGTGTTGAGGCAGTTCTCCTGCCTCAGCCCAGTGAGTAGCTGGGATTACAGGTGGGCGCCACCATGCCTGGCTAATTTTTGTAATTTTAGTAGAGATTGGGTTTCATCATGTTGTCCTGGCTGGCCTTGAACTTCTGACCTCAGGTGATCTGCCCACCTCGGCCTCCCAAACTGCTGGGATTACAGGTGTAAGCAACCATACCTGCTTGATTGATTGATTCTTTTACTGTAAAATGAAAAGTCTCAGTAGTGTTTAAATAATAATTTTTGTTGAATGATACCTATAGTAGAAAACTAAACCGAATGCTGAAATAATTAAAGATATTTTCAATGAGAAAAATAACTGATTAATAATGTTTTGACAATAGGCTACAAAAAAATGGAATATATATTAAAGAGTGGTACACCATATTTTGGAATAACTATGAAAATATTTTTATACATATAATAATATTCTACTGAGAAAAGTATATCTAACTACCTTGAATTATCAGCAGAAAAAGTAATTGTAAAACTTCATAGCTCATAATATGGTCATTCTAAAGCAAAATATTAAGAGATGAGAAACATAAATTCAAAAAACCAAAATATTTAAATTCATCAGGGTTTACACACATTATGAAAACGTGTTTGAAAAATACTTGTTCTGAACAAGATAGACATTCTAATTATAAAATATGTAAATAGCAATGAGCAAAAATCATCGTTCTCCACAGCCCATTTCTAAAATATATCTATTGTATGTCAAGATCAATGAGGCACACTGTCTGCACCTAATATACAATTGCATGAATTCAGATTTTACACTACATGTACAAAGAAAGTAAAGGTAAGTTGGTGATTTCTAACAAGGTTTTCTTTTAAAAGAAAATTGGCCAGCTGTGCAAAGTATTTGATAATTTATCACAACAGATAGAAATCTACTAAACACATGAATAGGCAAACAAGAAATTTAATTACATTGTGAATGAATATAAGTTAAGTAGCAGAATATATCAGAATCCATATGTTGTAAAACTTAGAATTAGAAATTGTTTTGTCCTTTTTCCTTTTGTTCTATTTCATGGCAAGTGCTCATTCTGGAAAACAACTACTTTCAGAAAATTTAAGGACTTGCTATTTAATGTTTACGGTTCTGTGTAAGAATGTCTATTGACTCCAGTCTTTCCTTATCCTTCCCAATTAAAGAAGCATTTTATTTGACCTACTGTCAAAAGCTATTCCCAAGAACAGGCCCTGACAGTTCTCAAAAGTACCCTCTGCATCACCATTTCTTGCTCCATTTCTATTGATTATTCAGTAAAAGCTACTATCAACTGTTCGCTAGATAGCCACTAGAGTTTCCGAGTTTTGTTTCTCTATAATCCAATTTCCATTTAGCATTGATAATTAAATTTTACGAGGTTATATTGAGATATAACACTCTATGTTGCACAAATATTAAGAATAAAGCTGTCATTTGGTCAATATCTAGAACATGGATAGCCACCCAAAGGGCTTTCATTAGTCATATCCTTGTCCAGCACTCCCAGAAGTAACCACAGCACTGACTTCTATCACCATAGGTAAATATTCCCTGTTCTTCAAATCTATGTAGATAGAATTACGTGTCACATGTCTCTTTTGCATTTTGCTTCATTTGCCCAATATTATGTATATAAAGTCTACCAATGTTTTGTGTAGTTTTTAGTTTTCATTGCAATATATTCTTTCAATAAATATGCCACAATTAATTTATCTGTTCCATTGTAAATGAACATTTGAGTTTTTTCCAGTTCAGGACTATGATGAGTAAAGATGCTATGATCATTCTTTAACATATGTGTTGGTGACTTGAAAGTCACTCATTTTGTGGAATTCATATCTAGGAGTAGAATTGCTAAGTGACAGAATAGGGATAGGTTTGACTTTAGTGGATAACACAAAACACGTTTCTAAAATTGCCCATTTATAAGAGAGTTCTGATTGCTTTGCACTTTTTTTTGTTTTGTTTTGTTTTTGTTTTTTGTTGTTGTTGTTGTTGTTGTTGTT
>NW_016819946.1:15689-37237 GCF_001698545.2 Rhinopithecus bieti
TATTTTTAGTAGAGACGGGGTTTCACCGTGTTAGCCAGGATGGTCTCGATCTCCTGACCTCGTGATCCGCCCGTCTCGGCCTCCCAAAGTGCTGGGATTACAGGCTTGAGCCACCGCGCCCGGCCTGCTTTGCACTTTTACTAGTGCTTTGATATATCTAACGATATTATTTTTGCATATTGTATTAATTTCAGTGATTAAATTCAATGATTGGTACCTTATTGTGGTTTGATTTACACACTATAATAACTCAATGTTGAACACTTTTTCATAGGCTTATTGGCTATTTGTAAAAATATTACTCTGAAGTGATTTGAGATTTTTTCCAATTTTTTCTGTCTTCATATCAATCAATAGATACTCTTTACGTATTCTGAATAGAATTCATTTGTTGATGTAGACAGTTAGAAAATATATACACATAAATATACCTACATACATATATGTATGACAAATACATACACCTGTATATTAATATATTTGGCAAATATGTGTTTTCAGTGTATATCTTGATTTATCATTCTTATTGTGTTTTTTTTTTGTAAAACGATTTCATTCAAAAATTCAATTTTTATAGTTAATTGAAAACATAATTTATATCCTAATGTTTTCTTTTTTCTTCTAGGAATTTATTATCTTTTGCATGTTGGACTATGAAGCTTTTTGAATGAATTTGAGGTTTTAGTGTGGAGCTTATGATTCATTCTTTTCCATTAGATAATTATTTGAACTAGCTTCATTATTTTAAAAAAATCAAAATTTTCCATTGAGATAAAATACTTTTAAAATTAATCATATGACCCATAGAACTGTGAGTCTGTTTCCAGACTATGTATTATGTTTCAGTGGTCTCTCTGTTTATCCTTGTGTATGCATTTTACTTGTCTAGGACATCAAGTAAAACACTTTAAAGTGCTAATATTACAATCTTTTCTACTTCTGAATATATTAAATATGATATTAACTGAAAGATTTTCTAAGATACCCTTTAAGAAATTCCGGATTCTCTCTTCTATTTCTAATTAACTGAACATTTTATTTTTTATGAGAAAAGGATATTGGATGTTATCAAATGTTTTCTTGCGGTATCAGTTAAGATAATAATATAGTTTACCTTATTTAAATGTTAATGAACAAAATTACATTAAGTGATTTGCAAACATTAATGCAAACTTACATTGCCAAAATAAAACCCACAATGTTACTAATTTATTTAAATTTCTAGATTTACTTTGTACATGTTTGTTTAGAATTTTTGTATCTGTTATTCCCTTCTTATGACTTGGTCCAGTGGTGCTGTGCTTACGTTGACCTCGTAAAATGAGTCAGATACTATTTTCTAGTGTTTGACAGATTTGATTTTTTGTTTAATATTGGATAAAATGCACTAGTAAAACTACCAGGATAAAATATTTCTTTCTTATTTTTATTTTTTAATTGAAAAAAATAATTTTATAGATTTAATGGGATAGAATGCTATGTTTTGTGTATGTTTATATCACTCAATAATTATATCAATCAGATTAACATATCCAGCACCTCCCATACTTAATCTATTTTTGTGATGAGAACATTTAAAAATTAATCTTTCAGCAATTTTGAGGTGTACTGTGTATTATTATTAATTATAGTCAATATTCTGTGCAATAAATCACTAAAACTTAATCTTCCTGTCTAGCTGAAAATTTTTACCCCTTGATCAAAATCTCTCATTTTCCCATTCACCCTTCTCCCTCAGTCTTGGGTAACCACAATTCTAGTCTCCACTTTTATGAGTTCAACTTTTTTAGATTCCCCATATAAGTAAGATCATGCAGAATTTGTTTCTTTGCCTGGCTTATTTCATGTTATATAATGTCCTCCAAGTTCATCCATGTTGTAAATGACAGAATTTCCTTTCCTTTCAAAGCTGAATTGTATAGCTCAGTGTGTGTGTGTGCGCGTGCACGTGTGTGCATGCGTGTGTGTGTGTTGATAGGTTGATGCCACCTCTTGGCTATTGTAAATAGTTCTGCAATGTACACAGAAGTGCAGCTATCATTTTAACATACTGATATCAAATCCTTTGACTCTATACCCCAAAGTGGGATCCCTAGATCATATGATAGCTCTATTTTTAATTTTTTGAGAAACGTTTCTACTGTTTTCCATAATTGATGTACTAATTAGCATTCTCATTAACGGTGTACAAGGGATCTCCTTTCTCCACATCTTTGCCAACATTTATCATTTTTTAGAATAAAAGCAATTCTAACATGTGTGAGGTGATATTGCTTCAATATAAATTAATTTAAATGTTTTAATTTACCTTTTCCTAATGATTAGTGGTTTTGAACATCTTTTCAGGTATCTGTTGCATATTTGCATGTCTTCTTTTGAGAAAAGTCTGTTGAATAGCTTTGCCTATGTTTTATTAGGTTGTTTTACTTCTAAAAAATTGAGTTGATTATGCATTTTGGAAATTAGCCCCTGATCAGATATATGATTTGTGAATATTGTCTCCCAATTCCTGAGTTTTCTCGTCACTCTATTATTGTTTCCTTTTTAATTGGGAATCTGTAGACATTTTAACCTGATAGTATTTTCTTTAGGAAGTAAAGACATATGTTTACATATACAGAAGCATGAATTTTAGTATTCACGTGATTCATGATATTGTTTTGCAACTTATCCTTGAAGGAAATAATATTGTATCCACTTCTTAGAAATGTGCCTGATATTTAAGAAAAGCTCTTTTCCAGTATATTAGAGTCACACATTGGTGAAAAACTAGTATTTCAATTATGAAACACAGAATATTTACTCATCCATGAATTTATCTTTATATATAAATGTCACTTTTATAGTATTTGCTAAAGATAACTGTCAAAACACATACAGTTCAGTTCCAAGCTCCTGCCCTTCAAGAATCTACAAGAGTTGTAGGCAAGTAAAGAAAGACAGGCAGCCAGGTGCGGTGACTCACACCTGTAATCTCAGCATTTTGCCAGGTGTAGACAGGTGATTCACAAGGTCAAAAGTTCAAGACCAGCCTGGCCAACATGGTGAAAACCCATCTCTACTAAAAATAGACTAAAAATTAGTCAGGGGTGGTGATGTCATGCGCCTGTAATCCCATCTACTCAGGAGGCTGAAGCAGGAGAATTGCTCGAACACAGGAGGCAGAAGTTGCAGTGAGCCAAAATGGTGCCACTGCACTCCAGCCTGGGTGACAGAGTGAGACTCCATCTCAAAAAAAAAAGAAGAAGAAAAAAAAAAGAAAGACAAGCCTCAGACAGCTCTCCTGGAAGGGAAAAGTAGCAGACATGAGGTGGAAGTATGAAACAGTCATGTTCATTTCTGGAAGTTGACACATATTAAAAAATCGCTAGCATTTAATAATTGAGTTTATAAAGTATAAATACAATAAAGTGTGATAGGTATGATAGTCAAACAATGCATTTAGTATAGTTAATACCTAAGAGTAAGTTAAATATTATTAAAATGACTACTATTAATTAGTTATTATATCACCATTTGACAATAATTAGCTATCATAATTCCACTTGATAAAGGAGATTCACATATCCAGGTTATTTCAAACACACTTAAATATTTTCAAATTACTGGACAAAATAGGCATAAAAACTTAAGTTTAAATTAATTAAAATAAATAAAATTGCAAATTCAATTTTGCCACTGTTCTAGCCACACTTACAGCTAGTCATATGGTTACATGGTTAGTAACTACCATGTAAGACAGTGTAGGTTTAGAGAATATCCAGAGGAAAAAAAAAATGTTTAAAAGAATACAGCTCCATGGCTTACTTTTGTAGAAATTATTTCCATCTTGCACTAAATGACAACATAACTCTAACTTCCTATTGTTAAGATAGCAGTACTCTCCAGATTGATCTACAGATTCAAGACATTTCTATCAATATTCCAGATGGCTTTTTGCAGAAATTGACAATTGCATACTAAATTTATGTGGAAATGCAGAGGACTCAGAACAGCCAAAGAATCTTAAAAAAGAGATATAAAATTGGAGAAATCACATCTCCTCATTTCAAACCCTAGTATAAAACTAAATATTCAAGACAATGTAGTACTGACATAAGAATAGATATACAGATCAATAAGACATAATTTGGAGTTCAGAATTAAGCCCTTATATTTATGGTTAATTGATTATCAATAAGCATGTCAAGACAATTCAATAGGAAAAAAAATCGTCTTTTTAACATGTGGTGCTGAGGCAAACAGATACATGCAAAGGAATAGTTTGACTTTTACCTTACACAATACGTACACATTACTCAAGCTATATCACAAACCCAAATATAAGAGATTAATTAAATTATTACACTCTTAGAAGAAAAGTTACAATAATTTTTTGTGATCTTGAGTTAGACACTGAATTCTTAAATAAGACACCAGAAGCACAAGAGACAAAAGAGAAAATGAAATAGGTAAAATGAATTAGTTGATATAATAATAACAAATTTTGTGCTCTAAACAATACCATCACAAAAGTGAAAAAGCAACCAACAGAATGGGAGAGAATATTTGCAAATCCTGTATTTGATATGGGACTTGTATTCAGAATATATAAAATACTCATAATTCAGTAATAAAAATAAGAAAAACATTGACAAATTATATGAACAGCCATTCATCCAAAGAACGTAAACAACCTTGAAAGAATGCTGATCAACAACCCTTGAAAGAATGCTGAGCAATATTAGTCAATAAAAAAAAAAAAACTAAATACAAATTATGGTAGGTAATCTTCACACCCACTAGAATAGCTAAATAATAATACATAAACTTTGAAAAAATTACACTAAGTGAAAGAAGCTAGTCACAAAACACCACATATTGTATGATTCCATTTCATTTATATTAAATGTCCAGAACAAGTAGATTTTTAGAAACACAAAGTTAATAAGTGGTGGCTTAAAGATGGGAATAGGGAATTTTGAGGGGTGGGAATGTAATAGATGTAAGTTTCCTTTTAGAGAGCATGAAATTATGTCAAATCAGATTGCGCTATCATTTTCAGAACTTGCAGACATACTACAATACATTGAATTAATACTTTAAATCAGTGAATTGTACGGCATATGAATTGTATCTCAATAAAGCTGCTCAAAACAGCAAAAGCACAGAACGTGCACATCATATGGTTTTCTTTAAGTCAGCATCTTACATAACCATAGCATATGCATTAAAGCTAAGAACTTAACCTTAGTTTGATATTTTTAACAAGTTTTCAAAAGGTATTTGAATTTCTAAGTTTTACACTAACACTTTTCTCTCTCACTCTCTTCCCAGAGTTCCCACTGAGTTTAATTTTCTTCCAATCTGTGACAATTCCCCAATATGTTCTTGTCCTTTACAACTTTGACAATTTTAAAGAGTACCATTGAGTTATTTTATAGAACGCTTTTTATTTGGATTTGTCTAATGTTTTCTTATGACTGGATTAAGTTATTGCTTATGAGGAAGGATATCACTTAGATGATGTGCTCTTCTCAGTGCATTATACTGAGTGGCACATTACCTCAACATGCCTGGTTATATTCACTTTTATCACCTGACTAATGTGAGTCTGCCTGTATTACACAAGACAAAATGATCACTTTGCCATTTGTAAATATCAAATATTTGGGGGAAGAGGAGTCTTTGATATATATAAATTTCCTATGTCTGTTTAAACTTTTTGCCAGTAATCTTAGGATCGTAGAAGAATTTTGCTTGTGAAAATTATTATTTTAACTTAGTGGTGAATTTCCATTTCCCTTAATTCTTCTATATGTATTACCTGTTTTTCTGTAAGAAAAAGTTGGCATTTTCTCCTTTAACCTATGTATTCACTCAGGTGTAAACATAAGGACTAAAGGTTATTTATTTTTTATGGAGGTTGCAATCCAATATTGTATTTATTTAATTGGTTCAAGTTGTTCTAATTTTGGCTGTTGGGGGAATGTTCAGGTGGATTATGTGCCCTTTGATATGCTCCCTTTATTTATTTTTTATTTTTATTTTGTGCTCTCTGTTACTTCCTGGCATTACGATACCCCAAGTTCATCTTTTAATTCCCCTATTTCAGTCCATCACTCAACTAGTTACCCAAGGAGTCTGGCTTTTTTATACTGGAGAATTTTGATATTGATTTCTGTAACTATCTTCCAACATCATACTTTTTATTCTAGTTATCTCTTTTCCTTATAACTCACCTTCATTCTTCAACAGTGAGAAATCTGGCTTTCATTATCTACAACATAGGATTTATTATTTATTCAACTCTATAATATGATTAGTTAATTTCTAACTCATGCTCTGTAAAAACAAATTGACAATACACTAGGTCACAATGTATATGAAAAATTATTTTTGTCTGTAATTCTACAATATTCAATTAAAATGCAATTTCACAAAGTAATGTAGGTCAGCTCTTATGTTTCTCTTCCTTTTTACTTGAAACACAGATTCATTTGCAACAATCTGCATTCTTTCTCTCCCCTTATACATAGCTGATATTTTTAGACATGTGCATTGAGTAAAATCCAGGTTTTTTGTGATGTACTCTTCTATGGGTCATAAAGAATGCATTGAATTGTGTAGCTACCACCACAGTTTCTTACAGTTCCATCACATCCAATGATCTTTTCATTATATCCTTTTAGAGATAACCTCTCTCTTACTCCCAGCAAATCACATTTTAAAAAATGTTTTATTAATTAATGATCAATTAGGCTGTTATGAATAAAGTTGCTTGATATTTGTGTACACTTCTTTGTAAAGCTATTAATTTTTCATCTGATAGCTGTGGTATTAAATATGTGTAATTATTTAATGACATAGGTGTAAAATCTATGAGTCTGTGTGTAGATGGATGTTTATCTCTGTGAAAAAGTGTAAAACTATTTTCCAAAGTTGTTGTTCCATTTTATGATAATTCACGTTGTTCTTCATTCTTATGGGCACTTGATAGTAACTTTTTAAACATTTTAATATGTATGAAGTCAAACGTTTTTGTGTTTTTAATTCAAATTTTCATAAAGATTAATAATGTTCAATATATGTCCATATATTTATTTGACATTTCTTTATCTTCTTCAGTGAAATATCTATTCAGATCCTTTGTTCACTTTTAATTGGGTATGAATGAATCTTAATTTTCTTCCTCTACAGGACAGAAGTAAACCACTGTATGAGAAGTAAACTCATATGTTATTATCAGGAGTGCAGAAAATATATACTGTAAAATGAGATCTAGCATATTTAAAAAAAACTATATATACATTTATCCTTTGAAACACTGATCTCTTTTCTAGAAACTGACTGTGGTAATACATTCTGTCAATACACTCACACACACACACAAATACAACCACATATACTTCATGCAGAGTCACCAATGAAGGTGTTATCTGTAATAATAGAATACTGTATTAGTAATACAGTAATTACAGAAATAGTAATAATATAAATAATACCCTTTTTTGTATTTGAGACAGAGTCTCACTCTGTCACCCAGGTTGGAGTGCAGTGGTGCAATCTCAGCTCACTGCAATGTCCATCTCCCAGGTTCAAGTGATTCTTCTGCCTCAGCCTGCCAAGTAGCTGGGACTACAGGTGTGTGCCACCATGCCAGGCTATTTTTTTTTTTTTATTTTTTATTTTTAGTAGAGACAGGGTTTCATGATGTTAGCCAAACTGGTCTTAAACTCGTGACCTCGTGATCTGCTGTCTTTGGTCTCCCAAGGTACTAGGATTACAGGTGTAAGCCACCGCACCTGGCCATAAATAATACTCTTAATACTCCTCCTAATACTCACAATACTCCAATGCTCACAATACTCTTAAAACTCATCCATATTATGGTGGTAGGAGGCAGACAGATTCCTAGGTGGGAGGAGGCAGGCACCTGGTAAGGCCCAACTTTCAAGTCAAGGATGGTCTGAAGCCTGGGGTCAGGGCTGCCAGTTCTGGGTGCAGTCCGCCACTAGAATGGGAACTTCCTTGATTCCTTTTGGTCAGTTGGGTAGTGCTTTTTCTGGGCCCTCCCATAGACCAATCAGCTTGCACTTCCTCCATTCTGAGCTCATAAAAACCCTAGACTCAGCCGGACTCAGACAGGTTGGGACTATCTGTCTGCAGCTAGGACCTACCCACTTTGTGTCTCCTCTCCACTGATAGCTGTTCTGCCACTCAATAAAACTCTTCTTCATCTTGCTTATCCTCCAGTTGTCCATGTAACATCATTTTTCCTGGATGCAGGACAAGAACTCAAGACCCACCCAACCATGAGCATGAAAAGGACTGTAACACTTTTCTGGCTCGCTTGCCTGGCTGTGGGCAGTGACATGCTTCCATTCACTGAACTATGGATGGGAAGAGCCATGACCCTTTTGGGGGCCCAGACCTTGAAATTCCCCAAGCCAGAGCTTTAACACTATAGCCCTCATACCCTCAAACAGAGTTAGGCAGCTGCTGCACATGACAGGAAGCAATGGTAGGGCCAGGCCAGCCCACAAGTGGGGCTAAAGGACTGAATGAACTGTAACACAAAGGGGCTGAAACAGTCCCTGACATATTTGCTGCACTGTGGGCAGTGAGAAGGAGACAGCTGTAACACACCTCCCACCCCCACCCCTTGGGGCTCTGCAGTTGCTGGCACCTTCAAGGTTTCGCGTGCCACCATGTTCCTCTTGTCCAAATGCTGGCACCTGCAGTAGCATCCCCTTGTGGTATGCTTGGTCCAACAGCAGTCAGCACCTATGATGGTGCCTGGAGCTGTCTGCCCCAACACAGCAGCCAGTAAACCTGGTTATGTGCAACGGCCAGACTCTGTGCTCTTTCACTCACATACTTCTCACCACTCTGTGTCTGGTTTGCCCTTGGAGAGCATGGGCCAAGTGCAACTTACTAGGCCAAGTGTGCAGGATAAGTCCAGCCAATGTGAGCAAAATTCAAGCAGAAGTGCCGCCAGCCCCAGAGGTTTCTGGCTGGCAAAGCAACATGCAAAGGGTCCTGTGACACATAGAAGGCTTGTTAATTAAACCATGGAACACCTACACAATGGAGAAACATGCAGCTATAAAAAAGAATGAGAAAATATTGGTTAAGTGTATATAAATTTTGCAGCACAGAATCTTTTGTTTAATAATGTAGAGGAAATATTACGCCTGTAATCCCAGTACTTTGGGAGGCCAAGGCAGGTGGATCACAAGGTCAAGAGATCAAGTCCATCCTGACCAACATAGTGAAACCCTGTCTTTACTAAAAATACAAAAACTAGCTGGGCGTGGTGGTGCACGCCTGTAGTCCCAGCTACTTGGAAGTCTGAAGTAGGAGAATCACTTGAGTCCAGGAGGCGGAGGTTGCAGTGAGCCAAGATTGTGTCACTGTACTCCAGCCTGGTGACAGAGCATGACTCCGTCTCAAAACAAACAAACAAACAAAAATAAACAAATATAAGACAGAATATGTTTGCTTGTTTTGAAAAGTAAACATAGGAAAGTTAAATCAGAAGCAAACAGAAATACTGAGCCATAAAGGATGATAGGGAATGGGACAGGCATGATAGAGATATCTATAATTTTAATGGCATTTACACTTTTATGTAGTTTTTTTCTTGAATATAATAAAATTACCTAAAAATCATCGCAAACAACTCTAAAATTGCATTCAACAGTAAGAAATATATATACTGATATCAAGTTGATAATATAACCACACATACAGGCACACACACATGCACTTCCAAAAAAAAGAACAACAAACAACATAAATCAAGTAAAATTTGAACCCAGCCAACACATCCTATATGTGAATCTATCCTAATGAAAAAAAAAAAAAAAAAAAAGGCAACGTATCTTGAATGTTAATTTTTTTCTTTTGGACCTGTCATTGCTGTACTGATTTTGAAATTATGTTATGTACATTGTAGGATAAAGCAGATGAGTAAATATACTGATGCTGGGGGAAGCAGTATTCTTACTCTGAGAAAAGAAAGTTACAGCAATGGGAGTTGGAAGACGGGAAAATGCTATGATTTATTTATATGAATTGGAAGTAGTGGTATGAATTCATCATATTTTAGAAATACATGTCAGCTTTGTACTCTTAAAGGATTTAAAAGCTACACTACTCCAGTAGCAAAGCTCTCATATTACCTCTATATTTGCTATCTATACGTCTTGACTCAAATAAATCAAAACTTTTTGAATAAGTTGAAAATTTTAGGTCAGCAACAGGGAAAATAAGGTAAGTCTGGAATACTTTATTTTGCCAGAAAGCAGGAACAAGTTAGAAGACTAAGAAAAACATGTGAACAGGACACAGGACTCCCTTGAACTGCTTGACCTGGCTCCTGAATTTGAAAGTATTTCAACAACCAGAAAACAGAAAAAGTGAAGTGTAAATTGTAACATGTCGAATTTTTAAAATGCACGTATTCTATTGACATTGAAAAGTCAGAAAAGAAGGCTCTTTATAGAAGAATGTTAGCTACTAAACACAAAAGAACCATAAACCTAGAAAATCACTATTGTAAGTTCTCAAAATTATGATCGCTTGAATTACTTATAAGTAACAAAAGAAAATAAAAATAGGGCACCCTTACAATAGAGAGTTCTGGTGAATACTCAATTAATCAAGGAATCAAATTTAGCCTCACCAATAAGATGAAATGACAGTGTGTCTTCCAGTGTGATGCAATGGAAAGTAAATAATATTTACTTATTATAATAATAACATATTACTCAGTACTTCAGTAGTGTTAGAAAAAACATTTAACTGGAATCTAATAATGATCAAAGACTCACTCAGATTCAGATTGTGACATTCTATAAAACAGCTAGCCTCAACTCTTCAAGTATTCATGATAAACACAAACATACACCCCCACACACACGTACACATACACATTCAATGCAGGCTAATCTGTATTGAAGGGTATGAAGGAGAAGTGACAATTAAACAATTAGTTATTTAGGTGGATACTGGATGTGAAAAAAAAAAAGTGCATTGATATTTTAGAATAATTAAACTTAAATGACTTATAGTATATAGGACAATTAAAAACAATTTAATAGGGTGGGGTGCAGTGTGAGGATCACCTGAGGTCAGGAGTTCAAGACCAGCCTGGCCAACATGGTGAAAATCCATCTCTATTAAAAATACCAAAATTAGTAGGCATGGTGCCGGGCACCTATAATCCCAGCTACTTGGGAGGTTGAGGCAGGAAAATCTCTTGAACCTGTGAGGTGGAAGTTAGGCGGAGGTTGCAGAGAGCCATGACCATGCCACTGCACTCCAGCCTGGGCAAGAGAGTGAGACACCATCTCGAAAAAAAAAAAAATAAAAAATAAAAAAATAATAATAATAATAATAAAAACAAAGATGTGCTATGCCAGAGATTATGCCATACAAGAGTAATACAAATTAGTCTAAAATATCTAATTAAAAATACTTTTTAATCAAGCAGATGATGATGTATGTTTCTAAAAGATTTCAGGAGTTTGGTCTGTTGGTTTCTATGTATATCTCCTTTTAGCATATGTCTATTGGAAATGAAATAAAATTATTTCATTGAAGTTTTCATAAATGGTTGCATTTGTTTCTAAACTGCTTGTGAGTGCTTTTGAAATTTAATAACATGATAACTAGATTTATATGTATTTTCATGAACTAGTCAATATACGGAAATTTTAGACTCATTCCCTTGTAGGAAAATAAAATGAAAATATATGCTCTAAAGGGAAAAAAATAAACAGAAATCAGAGAAGACAATTGCAATTCACTTGCTTATATCGGAAAGTGAGAATATTGTCTACAAAAGAAAGACCTTTTTCCCTCTTAAATGCGTATATTTTAATATAAAAAATCCAGTGTCTTCGTCTTGAGTAATATTACACTCTGCAATCGTTACAGAATAACAAAACAAATGACGATGTGTCAGGTATTGGCAACAAAATTAAAAGGTTTATCAATGTTACTCTACATTAATAAAATACAATGACATTTTTCAGAATTAATATAATATCATTCATTGCTCTCTATTGCAAAATATATGTTAGAAATAAAAAGCAAAATTCATGACTGTAAATAGAAAGAGGAAGTTAAAATAGGATATTGGCTATGTTGAAATACATAAAATAAAACCAAATAAGATAGAAAAGTTTTTATTTTCAAATATGTCATATTTTATTTCTCAAAACTTCTATTTAATGTGAAATAGTGCCAAGAGCAGCATAAATAAAAGTTGCATCTAATATTCAAAATGCCAATTTAGATGCAATATAGTATGCTATTGGTGATTGACGATTTTAAATCCACTGCAGCTCAAAATAAAATATAATATTCACTTGGAATATTGGAAACAGATTTGCAAATGTATTTATTATTAAATAAGAATATATGAAAGTATTTGCATGTGTATCTGTGTAATTTTATGGCACCTCATTTTCAAGTGGCCTGAGCTATGCCAAGTGCTAAGAATATCTCTCTAAAAATGTTTATTTCTTTTGTCTGTCTGGAGAGTTGCAACTACTTATATTGCTCTAATATCTGCTTCTTTCGAATGTCTTTTGTTTTTCCTTTAGAAAAAAATGATTATACACACTCTTGAACTCTCACAATATTTTGAATACATTCTTATTACATCATTTAATACTGTATTATAATCATTGCTTGTTTCAGCTAAGTTACCAGAGAAGTAATCTATGCATTTTCAATGAACAATGACAATTTGCTGAAAAGATGCACATGTGTTGTGAGGTAACATTTGCAAATCATCATAGGCCAAGAACTCCTACATCTGGACATATCATTAATGTGGGTCCTCAATACAGTGGGTCAAGCACACAGTCTTTGGAGTTCTAGTCAATGTATTTTCTGGAGGTACAAATGCCTTTGATTAGCCAAGTAGGGGCCAATAACTTCTACATGCAACACTCTTCTAAGCAGAGCAAATTATTTATTGCATACCAGAAAGACATTGTAAAGCATTGCTTTTGGTTCAGCATTGCTCTCTAAACCTCCCGTACTAAGCGTTACTAAAATTTTCTCAGTCAAATATCCACAGCAGCTTTTAGGGGACCCTAGTGAATCAAGGACGTAAGTGGATGGAGATTCTTGTTGTCTGAACTTTGTATTTGACTATAGCATAGATGTGGAGTAGGTCTGTATGTACATGTGGTCTGTTTGTATGCACATGCTTGTATGCACATCTGTTAAGCATTAAGCAGGGCTTTGACAAAAATCAGTGGCACTATAATATATACTTTTCTTCCCAATTATTCCATGAAAGTTTTAAAAAGTAGAAACCACAGATTCTTCATTTTTATATCCATTGCACCTAATAGCAATAGGTATAACAATTTAGTGAATGAAAGAATATTTTCCAGGCTCACTAACATTCTAGGTAGATGAGAATATTAAAAAGGAGTAAAGTGGTTCTAGAGAGAGATGGCTCAACTAATATTGTGATATATTGCACGAGAGATACATCTGAATATGTTCATTATTTCTTCTAAACCCTCCTCTAAGATTTGGCTATCTAATATATGTTTATGGCTAACAAGACACTAGAGATCATTAACATTAAAACCAATACCTAAATGTATTTAATTTGATTATACTAAGACCCATAATATTTAAAAATGTTTAAAGATATATGGGTTAAAAATTGTCAAATTGGATTTGTCACATAGATCTTTTTTTGCTGCAATCCCTAAAGCTCAAGAAAGAGCATACTCAGGCCACAGCTGGTTAAAATTAATGCATTAGAAAATAACTGCTAAAAGTAGGTGCACTATTGATAGGTAAATAGTTAATTGCTGAGGTTAAAAATTAACAATATCAACAATTACAGAATTAAAAGTCAAGTTTACATAGTGGAGACAAAGTCATAAATATACAAGGGCTACATTAAAATAAGGTGTGATTAATTTATACAGTATATTCTTTAAGAAGAAAGAAAATTATTTAGTGATGGCTTTTTCAATTATGAAAATGAAAGAAGGCTCTCTTAAGAATTATGCAGGGACAACAGGCATAAACCAATACTATACCAGAGATAGGTCAACCAGGACATATGTTTACTCTAATAACAAACACATAATTTCTTTATATTTTAGAGATGCGTAAGTTTTACACGTAAATATCTCTGTATTTCAGATAAATCACAAATAGGCCGATTTTTTTTTTCTTAATTTGATGTTCGTTTTTAAGTTAAATAATTTTAGTTTTTGTTGACAAAGAGATAAGCATCATCCTTGGCAGAATCAATTCTTTTGGTTAAAAAAACACATTTCAGTAAAGTATGAGTTATACAAAAAAATGCCAAAATTTTATCCATTAATATAAAATTTGATATCTTAAAAAATTCCTCTTTATGCTCCAGTATAAGACTTTGCATATTGCAAACTTTCATATTTTAAACTTATTTTTTGCAGAGATGATTAGGTTGATTTACTGCTTGGTTACCAGTCCTAAGGCTTTTGATTAGTAATAGTTACTGATATATTTTAGGTCCTATTCACTGTTCTCCAGAAACAAATGTATTGATAATTCAGTAAAGATGGCATATATGTATGCATACTATTTCTATGCTATACTTCCTACTATCTTCACTAGATGCTTTCACTGTCAAAAGAAAAATCACTTTCTACAGAAATCTACACACAGGCATGAATAAGGCCACTTACAACTAAAATAAATAAATAAAATTAAAAAATAAAAAAAAAAGACAAATATTCTGTGTTTAGTTTCCAAATGAGCTGCTCTTTTTAGAGAGAGACCAAAAAAATGGATTTAGAAACATTTTATTTTTCTTCTTAGCACCCTGATACGTGACTGAAGCCTTGGGAAGGTGTTAAAATTACTGAGGGATAATGAGTCCTGGAGAGCTTCAGAAAGAAAATTTGGACCTGCCAGTGACATCAAAGTACCCTGTGAAAACTGCCCACTGCGGGCATTTGGAGTCAGTTTCTCTTTATGTGTCAAAATGTTTACAGTTCTTCGTCAGCCTATGTGAACAAATCCTGTCTAAAGAAATAGAACACCAGAACTCTTGGACCCTAGAAATAAATCACGAAAGGTTGGTCTTTTTGCTTTATCTTGTTAAAACACTTGAATAACTTATAGGGAGATTCTGTGCAGCGATATTTTGGCTTCTTAACCTACATGAAACTGTAAGGTATTTCACAGAAATTGTAAACTCACTAAGCCAATGGAGTGTTGGAGTGCTTCACAGAATGGCAGAGGAGTTGAGTATATATTAGTGTCATTGTTTTTATTATAAACTTCAATGAATGCATAGAATAGAATGAGCACATGCTATTAATATTTTCAAGTAGAAGACAGTATCGTGGAAGACATTTAAATAAATTTCCATGAGACCTGAGAACATGGAATGGTGACGATAGATTGTAATATCAGGGTATGATTAACTTTGGAGAAAACTTTATTTGAATTTAAATGATGGATAAGAAATGAAATTATATTTGTGTGGGGCAGGGTGGGAATATTGCATAAATCGTCACCTACTGAACACACATTCTTTCCTTTTTTTTTTTTTTTTTTTGAGAAGGAGTCTCGCTCTGTAGCCCAGGCTGGAGTGCGATGGTGCAATCTCGGCTCACTGCAACCTCCGCCTTCCAGGTTCAAGCGATTCTCCTGCCTCAGCCTCCTGAGTAGCTGGGATTACAGACGCGCGCGCCACCGTGCTCCACTAATTTTTGTATTTTTAGTAGAGACGGGGTTTCACCACGTTGGTCAGGTTGGTCTCGAATTCCTGAGCTCGTGATCCACCCACCTCGACTTCCCGAAGTGCTGGGATTAAAGGCATGAGCCACCGTGCCTGGCTCTTTCCTCCTTTCTTAAAAAGAGATCCATTTTTTTTTTTTTTTTTCTTTGTCAGTGGGTGGCGGCAGCAATGAACATTTAAAGTAGTTACCACCTGAAGGTCTTTGAGAGGAGGTGTCAGCTGGGTTTCTTGGGTCAAGTAGGAGCTCAGAAAGCTGTGAAACTCACTCATTTCCTGCATCAGGAGTTACTTCAGTCCTGGATCAATAATTGAAGATATATGCTTGAAATATTTCTAACACAGGATGTGTGCATGTGTTTTCTTCCCTAAGAAAGCTATAAACTGTGAAAAATTTGCTTTAAGTTTCCCTGTGTCCTCTATCCCTCTCTCCTTTCCCCCTTCCCCAAAACTAAAGTTAAAGGAATGTTAACTGCCTGTTTTCTGTGACCAGTGGACCTTATCTATACTCCCAATTCCCATTCCTTGTAAACATAATTTGTAAAGTCCTGTAAGATCGTCTCCTTTGCCATGCTGCTGCAAGGTCATAAAATAGATAAAACCTAAGTTGCAGTTCTGATTTTCCTCAAAATCTAAAACATGTCACAAAATAATTTTCTGTCTTTGTTTCTCGCTTTGGTGACATCTTCCCGCCTCACATATTTCCCACCTTAAAGAATTTAAAAGCAGTCATCCAAAACCAGCAGTGACAACCCATTTGGGACTCTTTCCATGCTGTGGAAGCTTTGTACTCTTGCTCTGCTCAATAAAACCTACTGCTCACTCTCTCAGTCCAAGTCTCTGTCACTTGCCGCGATCAGCCATTGCACAAATTCTTTGGCGTGGCTAGGCCTTAGGCATTACATCTTTACACCAAGAGTTGCATATAGGAACTCATTCTGAATGGACTTCTGGGAATTCTCCTGAATAGGAGTCCTGGGACATTTATTATGTTTATCATAAAATACACAAACACAACTGGTTTATCCATTTCTCTGTGTTTTTTTCCTAGAGTGAAATATGATTGATGGAGGCACCACCTTCCAAACTTGAGAATAGTAGCAATCAATCAAGAATAGGGAGTGAATAGTGGGGGAATTAAAGAGCAGGATCTCGGGCCTGGTGCGGTGGATCATGCTTGTAATCCCAGCAACTTGGAAGGCCAAGGCGGGTGAATCACGAGGTCAGGAGTTTGAGAACAGCCTGACTAACATGGTGAAACTCCATCTCTACTAAAATTATAAAAAAATTAGCTGGGAGTGGTGGTGGCTGCCTGTAATCTCAGCTACTCAGGAGGCTAAGGCAGGAGAATTGCTTGAACCCAGTAGACAGAGGTTGCACTAACACAAACCCAACGCTATTACACTTAAAACATCTTGTTAAATGAGTAAAATGAAACTTCTATTGTTGTTAAGATTGTAGTCAAGTACCTAGTACCAGCTGTTTGAACCCATTCTTAACAAACACAGGGCACAAGTTAGGATATTCCAAAAAAGGAAACAGCATGAAAAATTTATGATGGAAATTAGAATTACATAACACATACATTAATGGGGAAGTGTTTCAGTAAATGATATGTAAACAAAGAGTATGCAAAATCATTTTATGACATTATATTTTGAGATTACAACTGAGTCCTAAAATTCCATAGGTTTACATTTTATTCAGTAGGCCACTGGAGCTCTGGAATGATATGATCAGAGCTGTGTTATAGGAAGATAATCTTGCAGGATTTTCAAGGATAACTTCTTGATGAAAAAGACTGCTGAGATTACATTGAGATATTGAGAACTGGCATTTGGGTCCTGGACAGAAGAAGGGACATGTAAGACATAATGCATAAAATATATGGAAAATAAGTTGAATGGAAGGTGTTAAGAACAACACTGAGGGTACTATCTTGTTATGAAGGGAAACAGGGGTCAAAGGGTAAAACAAACTTGGAAATTAAGGTTAGCTCATTAGTTAAGGCTTGAATGTTTAAGTAATGAAACATCAACTACGTTTTGAAATATTAATAAATAACAGTCTATTTGGTTAATTAAAATAAATTACATGCAATGCAAAGTTGACAAGATAATGTTACTGGTGGGTCTTTGCTCCCAGAGCTCCCAAGATGGGGGTGGCTGCTCCCAAGATGGCAGCAGCTGCTCCCAAGATGGCAGCAAGCCTTTGTTCTCTGACCTGGGGTTCTTGGCCTCACAGGTTCCAAGGAATGGAACCTTGGGTCATGTGGTGAGTGTTATAGCTCTATTAGAAGCCGTGGGTCATGGAAGAGAACCGTAGAACCCAGCGACTAGTGTTCAGCTCAATTAGGATAAACTCGGGCACTTAGCCGTGCAGGAACAACCGTGAGCCTTTGTTTAGCCCAGTTGGGAGCAGCAATGGGTACCTTGCTGGATCAGAAGTGCGTCAGACACCCTGCTAGATCCGGAGGGGTGGAAGTCAGTGGCAGTCTGTGACAGCAGCGATCAGCAGTGATGGACAGCAAGCAAAACCTCAGCTCCAGCTGGAACAAACATGGACCACAAGAGTGTACAGTTTCAAGATTTAATAGAGTGAAAACAGAGCTTCTATACAATGGGAGAGGACCCAAAGGGGGCTGCCGCTGCTGGCATGAATGTCTGGGTTTATATCCCAATTATTGTCCTTCCCCCTGTGCTCTCAGACGATAGATGATTATTTCTTTACCTCTTGCTTTTAGCTTAATTGGTATATTAATGAGCTCTCTTTACTACCTGATTGGTCGGGTGTGAGCTGAGTTACAAGCCACTTGTTTAAAGGTGGGTGAGGTTACCTTCCCCAGCTAGGCTTAGGGATTCTTAGTCAACCTAGGAAATCCAGCTAGTCCTGTCTCTCAGTGCCCCTCTCAACAGGAGAACCCAAGTGCTGTTGGGGAGGTTGGCCGACAACTGCTCTGTTTCTTGATGAATTGGGATGCAGTAGGGATCGTGCAGTTGAGATTTCTTCTTGAGGGGTGCCTTCAATGTCATTCACATAGGAGCATGGACTAGCAGGCTGGTCCAGGGGACTGTGATAGATCTTATTCATGGGCTGCATCTGGGGTTCCATTTGAAGAATGATTTGTAGTTTTACAGCTTCAATTCTGGAAGAGACAAACTTACCAAGGAGTTTAAAGATACAGAGATTGAAATGTATGGCCTAAAGTGCAGGGGGAGGCACATCCAACAGTTAGTAGGGTTTGGGCCAAGGCTTCATGGAGCCCAGTGAGGGTGGTATTAAATAGGCTTACCTGGCAAGTATGGGTATGGAGGATCTTCAAAGGCAAACAAGAATTGAGAGTCAGATGTATAAGGATGCAGAAAAAGGCATCTTTAAGGTCCAGACTATAAACCACTCTGCTTCCTCTGGTATTTGGGAAAGCAAAGTGTTAGATACAGCTGGGTGTAGAGGGACAATGACCTCGTTGATAATCCTGAGATCTTGCACTAACCTCCACTGTCTGTTGGGTTCCTGTACTCCTAAAATTGGAGTATTGCAGGGGCAATTGCATGGTTTTACTAGGCCTTGGGTTTTAAGTCCTTAACAATCTTTTGGAGTCCTTGCTGGGCCTCGGGTCTAAGGGGGTACTGTCTTTGGTAGGGAAAGGAGGCAGAAACCTTTAGTTTAACTTGAATGGGATGGACATTCTTCGCTCATCCATATTGTCCTTCTGTTGCCCAGACTTCAGGATTAATTTCTTCCTCAAGTAGGGAAAAACAAATAGGTGTTCCTTCTTCTATGTTCAGGTGTATAATGGCCCCTGCTTTTGCTAGGATGTCTCTCCCTAACAAAGGAGTGGGGCTTTCAGGCATAATTAGAAAGACATGCGAAAAGAGTAAAGTTCCCCAGTCACAACTTAGTGGCTGGGAGAAGTATCTGTGACTGCCTGTCCTAGGACCCCTCGATAGTGAAAGACCTGGAGGGCAATTGTCCAGGACAGGAAAGTAAGACTGAGAAGGCCAAGTCAGTGTCCAGGAGACAGTTAACTTCCGGACCCTCAATGGTCAAGCATACCCGGGGATCTGTGAGGGTGATGGCATGGGCTGGCGCTTGCCCTAGGCACCCTCAGTCCTGCTGCTGGATCATCTGGTTAGTGGTTTCTGACTCAGAGGACCTTGCTCCCCTAGGGCAGTAGGTCTTCCAGTCACTCCCTTGACATAAGGGACATGGATGAGGGGGAGGTTTATTTCTATTAGGACAATCTTTTTTAAAGTGTCCTTGTAGACCACAATGGAAGCAAGCCCTGTCAGGCATTCAATTTGCCCAGCCTTTCCGTGTTCCACAGCCTCCAAAGTCCATTTGCCTGAGGGCCATGACCAAAGTGGTGGCCTTTTTTTTTTTTAATCCCATTTGTTCCGTTTGCCTGCTCCTCCTCATCTCTATTATAAAAAAAAAGATGTTGCCAAGTTCAGTAGAGTTTCTAAGTTTTGCTCTGGGCCTAAGGTGGGCTTTTGAAGTTTTTTTCCTAATGTCTGCAGCTGACTGAGTGATAAACATATCCGTTAAGATTAGTTGGCCTTCAATAGAGTCAGGTGATGGAGAGGTATGCTTCCTCAGTGCCTCCGTTAGTCTCTCCAGAAAGGCAGTAGGAATTCCTTCCTTTCCCTGTGTGATAGTGGACATCATTGAATAATTCACAGGCTTCTTCCTAGTTTTCCTTAGTCCTTTTAGCATGCAAGTTAGAAATGTCTACAGCACCAATCTCCATGATCTGATTCTGCATCCCAATGAGGGTCTACACTGGGAACTGCCTGCTGGCCTGTGGGGAACTATTCTCTTTCCTCTGTTGCCATCCTGTCATTGACCTGAGATACCAGAGATCACCAAACTCTAGGGCTGCAGTTATAGTGGCCCTTCTCTCATTTGGGGTTATTTTCTGATCTAGCAGTAACATTATATCTCTCCAGAATGCATCTTAGGGGCGTTTTTGCTGTCGGGGAACGTTTTCCATCTGAAAAAAGAACATCGGGATGCCAGCACCCCTAGTCATTCTTCAATGAATATTAGTCCTAGAGCGTCCTCTATGGTTCTAATGTTTATTCCTTTTCCAGGGTGTGTAACCACTCATGGACCTCTGTTCATCGGATTAGTTACACTCACCAATGTAGCACTCCTGTACCTGTTTTCCAGGCTTTCTTGACCACAAAGAAAGGGGTCGGGGCTGCTGGATTCTAGTGGTCCTTTACCAGGGTGCCCTACATTGTCTTTGCACTCAGAGGTGAGTTCTAGAGCTGGGCTAGGTTCCTGAGTATTTCATAACAACCCAGTTGCCCCATCAAGATGCATTCCCATAAACAACAGTTCTTATGCGAATTTGTTTCAGGAGGGTGTAGGTAACCTTTTGAGTCAGGATTGAGATAGAGGTATTTTTAAGATGATAACCAATTTTTCTAAAGCGAACTTCCTTTGTATCTGTGGACTAGATTGTCTAAATGTAACACCAAAGGTTCTTGCCTTAGCCACCCCAAAGAATTGGTGTGGCAGCAGCCTATGGCAAGAGAGAGACATGGATCTGACTGAGAGAAAAAAAAAAAAAAAAAAAAAAACAGAAGGATTTATTGAGCAGAGTGAAAGTACAAAGTTTCCACAGCACAGAAGGGCTTCCAAGCGGTAGCCAGTGTTGGATTTTTTGATCACCTTTTAAACTCTTTAAGGTGGGAAATGCCTGTGGAGGGAAGATGTTACCAGATCAAGAAACAAAGACAATTAGTATGTCTCAGATCTTGAGGAAAACGGAATTGCAACG
>NW_016819946.1:37264-41774 GCF_001698545.2 Rhinopithecus bieti
AAAAAAAAAAAAAAAAAAAAAAAGCAGTAGGATTTATTGAGCAGAGTGAAAGTACAAAGTTTCCACAGCACAGAAGGGCTTCCAAGCGGTAGCCAGTGTTGGATTTTTTGATCACCTTTTAAACTCTTTAAGGTGGGAAATGCCTGTGGAGGGAAGATGTTACCAGATCAAGAAACAAAGACAATTAGTATGTCTCAGATCTTGAGGAAAAACGGAATTGCAACGTTAAGTTTTATCTACTTTATGACTTTGCAGGAGCATGGCAAAGGAGACAGGATCTCACAGGATTTTACAAATTATATTTACAAGGAATTGGAATTGGGAGCATAGATAAGGTCTGCTAGTCACAGAAAAATGGGCTTTTAACGTTCCTTTTAGTTTCAGGGGAGCGGGAAAAGAGAGAGGGAGAGAGGACATAGGGAAGTTTACAGCAAAATTTTTGCTGTTTATAGCTTTCTTGGGGAAGAAAACACATGCACAAATTCTGGTATTAGAAATATTTTTAGCATATATCTTCAATATTAATCATCCTGGACCGAAGTAAGTTCTGATGCAGGAAATGAGTGAGTTTCACAGCTTTGTGAGCCCCTACTCGATACAAGAAGCCCAGCTGTCACCTCCTCCTATAAGGCCACAAGATTAGAAGTTAGGATAATACAGGTTACACTGTTAACTTTGAACAAAGTTTACTTTTGTTGAAAACCTTGTAAGTTTAGGATTTCAATTATCCTTTGCTATTAATAAGACCTTGTTTAGTCCAAATTAACTTAGAATTGGTATAGATGTTGTTTTTTATTCTGCAAGCACTTTAAGGCTAGGCTGAGTGCAAAGAGCTCACATGTTTGAGCAGACCAGTTATTAGGCAATTTTCCTCTCTGCTTTTACAAGAGTTTCCCTATCACTTACTGAATATCAAATTTTTTTTTTTTTTTTTTCCCTCAATCTCCCATGAGGAACAATCTATCTTCCTGTCCTGAAGGGACTTTGTCCTAGGTCTGTTCGGACCTTTGTATGGTAATTAAGATTTAAATCCCCTGTTAGGAAATCTGCTGGGTTAAGGGAATTTTCAGTAATTAATGTTAAATCATCTTTTTCTAACAGAATAGCCCTATACTTTAAGATTTTTGAGTTAGTAAGCTACCTTTTTGCTTTTTTGACTTAGGATAGTTCTGAACTGGTGAGGTGTGCTCACAGTGGGGTTTCCTCTAAAAGTTATTCTTCTACTTTCTTCTGCTAACAAAGTAGTTGCCACTACTGGGTTAAGGATTTCTGATATGAAGGCAATGGGTTGTTAGTGGACTCAGTGCTTTCAGGCTACACCCTTGTTTGCACTGACAACGAGGTGGTATTGAAGTGTTATAGAGTCATGGAGAAGACCTTCAATTATCAATTATAGGTTTTAAATTTACTCTGGCTTTTACAGGAATAGGGTACACTGTTTTTTTTTCTTTACTACTTCTATCTCTCTCTTTCTCTCTTTGACTTTCTCTTTCATTTCTTTCTCTCTTCCTCTCTTTTCTTTCCTTCTTTGCATTTCTCTCTCTCTTCCCCTCTCTCTCTTTCCTCTCTCTCTCCCCCGCCCCCTCTCTCTCCCTCGTGGTAGATAGATTTTGGAAACACAGCAGAAGGACGTTCACTCCTTACCCCCATTTGCCACTATAGGAATATGCGCCTCCCTTTAATTTACTTAATTTGCTTTCATCCTGATCTATTACGTTGCCATAGACCCAGTTCCAGTTGTTAAAGTACTAGGTCATCAGTTCTAAGGCCCTGGTAAAGGAACCAAGGCTTAGAGATTGTATTGCAGGGGGTAAGCTGGGTCGAAATTGTGGGAGGAAAGCCTCTTACACAATGTGAGAGCAATCCTCCTAGCCATTCACAAACTTGGTGCCCTGGAAAGGTGATAGGGAATGGGTTCCACATAACCGCCCATGTCGAGAGCTGTATACCTAAATTGGGAGGGATACCAGGAGCAAGACTCCCTGGGTTCATACCCTAGGTGCCTAAGGATGCAGCATAGAGCTTCATAGATCCCTTTGGAGATACAGCTTGCTCTAATACTTGACAGAGAAAGTGAAAGTCTGAAGTATTAGCACCTAGGAGGCAGGGATCGGAGGAAGTAGATTCAGAGGTAAGGAGAATTTGGGGGCTACACTTTCAAGAAAGTCGTGGTCAGGACCCAGAAGGTAAGGGTCAGAAGGAGAGGTAGGGGCACACACATGAGCAACTGTTGAGAAGAGACTTCTGGCTGTGCCATGATCTTGACCGGCCAATGCCGGGAGTTTGGGATGACAGCTTTCTGCCTCTAGTGGGCCCTCCACTTCCCCCAGGAATACTGTGAAAGGAGAAGCTGGTTCCAGCAGACCAACACTCCCAACCGAGAAGGGGTGAAGGTTGTTAGAAAGCCTTTTCCCAGAAAGCCTCACGTCTGAGTCTTTAGTCCAGCAGCCATGCTAATTGTTTTTAACCAGCTGACAGGTGCCCGGTATTTTCCTTTGATTCTAAGGAAGGATAAGACTGAATAGCAAGCAAAAGCGGTCCGATATTACTCACCACTTTGGAGAATCCTTGTTTGGGCCACCAGGGATTACGGGCAGGTATTTACTCCCAGACGGTGGCTGAAGGCTCCCAAGAAGGGGGCAGGCTGCTCCCAACATGGCGGCAAGCCTTTTGTTCTCTGACCTGGGGTTCTTGGCCTCATGGTTTCCAAGGAGTGGAAGCTTGGGCCATGCAGTGAGTGTTATAGCTCTATTAGAAGCCATGGGTCATGGAAGAGAACTGTGGAACCCAGTGACTAGTATTCAGCTCAATTAGGATGAACCCAGGCACTTAGCAGTGCAGGAACAATGGCGAGCTTTTAGTCTGATTGGGAGCGGCAGTGGGTGCCTCCCTGGATCAGAAGCATGGCAGATACCCTGCCAGATCAGGAGAGGTGGAAGTCAATGGCGGGTCTGTGATGGCGGCAATCAGCAGTGGTGGAAAGTAAGCGAAAGGTCAGCTTGAGCTAGAACAAACACGGGTCAGAAGAGTGTGCAGTTTCAAGATTTAATAGAGTGGAAACAGAGCTCCGGTACAACGGGAGGTGACCCAAAGGTGACTGCCACTGGTGGCATGAATGCCTGGATTTATATCCCAATCATTATCCCTCCCCCTGTGCTCTCAGGCAATAGATGATTAACTATTTATTTACCTCCTGCTTTTAGCCTAATTGGTATGTTAGTGAGCTCTCTTTACTACCTGATTGGTCGGGTGTGAGCTGAGTTACAAGCCCCATGTTTAAAGATGGGTGCGTTCACCTTCCCCAGCTAGGCTTAGGAAATCTTACTTGGCCTAGGAAATCCAGGTAGTCCTGTCTCCCAATAAGGAGGTAGATTTGGTCACTGGGTAATTGTTCATCATGGCTAAATATCCATTGTAGGGTTTCAGAATAGTAGATGCAGCAGATAAGTCCTTGAAATGTAGAGTCCAACTTTAGCAAGGATAAAGTAAGTCAAATCTATTATTGAGGTCTTACTATTTCTTAGTATGATAACCCTGAAACATGTTTTGAGTTGTTCATGTTTAAAAGTGTGTATTTTAAAATTAAAAGTTAAAAATTAAAATATTTTATTACTTTGATTCTTTCAAATGATGATTCTAATAATTACTTCCAACATGAGGTTTTAATCATTTTCCAATAAAACAATGAAATCTGCCAGGTTTGCATAGCACATATACTGTTATTGGTTCAGCTCCAATTGTTGAGAGTGTGCTGAGACTCAAGCAATGATTGAATTCAAGGAAAGAATTATCAGTCCTTCATATTTGTCTCTCTATAGAAATGCAAACTTTTTTTGGTGCTTTGACAGCATTCTGGGAAAGAGTTTACTTTAATTCACTAGTATAAATAACCTCAAGACCCTAAATAATCTGAATATAAATGTTAAAGGCTCAAACTCAAAGTAAAATTAGTTTATAAAGTTTAACAAGAGTAGCCAAGATGAAATTAAAAGGTTTTTTTTTTTTTTTTTTTTTTTTTTTAGGGGGAGTCTCGCTCTGTCGCCCAGACTGGAGTGCAGTGGCGCAATCTCGGCTCACTGCAAGCTCTGCCTCCCGGGTTCACGCCATTCTCCTGCCTCAGCCTCCCGAGTAGCTGGGACTACAGGCGCCCGCCACCTCGCCCGGCTAGTTTTTTGTATTTTAGTAGAGACGGGGTTTCACCATGTTAGCCAGCATGGTCTCGATCTCCTGACCTCGTGATCCGCCCGTCTCGGCCTCCCAAAGTGCTGGGATTCCTCGTCCAATATATCTTGTTGTCTATCACTATGCCAGATGCTGTTAAATGTTTAATAACTGTAAAAATGTCTATAATTAAATATAAATTCCTGTCCAATTACAAGTAATTTATTCAGTTCAAAAAATAAAACCAAAGAATACATCAGCATTTTTATAATTGATAGCTTTTAATATTTCTTAGCATTTGAACTTAATGCTGTTTAGCTAATTTTCTTTCAATAGCAAAAAAAAAAAA
>NW_016819946.1:44507-65272 GCF_001698545.2 Rhinopithecus bieti
ACACACACACACACACATTTTAACAAGGATTTGCATTTATTCCATTAGTTTTCTACAGTCTTAATATTTTCCTAAATATAATTCATAGACAACATTAGACAAAGTAGAAAAAAGAGGCTTATTTTTAAAACTTTAATGGGATTATTTTTTGATACTCAATACAACTGAATAACTGTTTTATATTAAATGATATTTTTCTACAGTCACAGTTCCCTTTGCTTCATTGAGGCATTTAACGTCCATGCATGTTTTTTTTTTTTTTTTTTTTTTTTTTTTTTTTTTTTTCTCTCGATGAACTCTTCTTGTTCCTATTTTATTTCCAGGCCCTCAGCTTTGTTTTGTGTTTCTCCATGGTCCCTTTAATGTCTCCTTTCACCAGACACCTCTGGTAAGGGACTACCCCAGTTTTCTATGTGTGTATATATGCAATGCTCATGTTATCTATTTCTGAATATTTGAACATGTGAATATGTAACACAATACCTACATTCCTATTTCTTATTTCTCTGATGAATATCAAACATATATGCAAATACATTTTATTTGTCCATCCAAATGTACCTAAAATCATCATGGCTAAAAGTGTTCTCTTTGTACTTTAACAATAATTATGTCTATATGTCTAGCAATTTATCTTCCAAAATGCAAAATAATCTTTCTATTTTCTTTCCCCTTATTCTACATTCATAGTCTTGCAACAAAATCTTAAAAAAAAAAAAAAAATCTTTTCTTTCAACATTACTCATGTTTATTACTTCCTTTCCAGTCTAACTCTGTTTTTAATCTCTTCATATCTGCATAATTATAGTAGTGTTCTAAACGTTTTATCTGAGTCTATTCTAATTTATCACAAATGACACTCATAGATCAGTGTTCCTGAATATCACTTTTATTATAATTACTACCTATCTCAATGTTATCAGTTTTCTGTTATCATGGACTATAAGATCAAATTATTTTCCATCAGCTAGTACTTCAGACAACCCACAATCTTATCTCAAACTTTTAATCTCACTATTCGCTTTATATCCATCTATTCCTAAACATGATTTTTCTAAAACTGCCTTTGTGCTACTTTTTTACTTCCTGAACATGTCTCATCTACTTGATTATTTACAAGTAGATTGCCATCTGAAAATTATCTATGACAGTAACTGTTTTGACGCTTAAAAAATGTAATATCTATAGATTTACTTCATTAAGATCTAGATAACAAACACATTAAACTGATTTTACTGGTAATATTTTGAATGTCTGGATTACACTTCATTTCTCTGAATAAATCGCAAACACATTAAAAAAATATATTTACATTCAAAATATTTTCGAGTCTTCCATTTGCATTCTGTTATTCTTCATTTGAGTCATATTTTGCACACATTCAGCAATAATCATATACTCATTTAAAGAAAGTCTTTTTCTTTATCTGCATGCATGGGGATGTGTGTAAAAATTTCTTTTTCCTGGGTAAATATCCTTTTACAAATGATAACCTTATTCCTGGTTTCATCATGAATAAAACTTATTAAGATGCATGATCATGAATGTCCCTCACTTTCAGGCATTACTCAATCCAAAACTCTCGTAATTACTGAATACTTCTTTAGCCCAGCAAAAACTAAAAGGCCTGTGGGAAGCTTGTGGTAGGCGGAATTATTACCCACTCGAAGATGTCCTCTTTTGAATTTCTGGTACTATAAACATATCCCTTATACAGCAAAGTGACTTTGCCAGTGTGATTAAATTAAGGATACAAACTGCAAAGATAACTCTGTATTACACAGTGGACCTCGTATAATTACAAGAGTGTTTAT
Organism: Rhinopithecus bieti; assembly: GCF_001698545.2. Taxonomy (NCBI): domain Eukaryota; kingdom Metazoa; phylum Chordata; class Mammalia; order Primates; family Cercopithecidae; genus Rhinopithecus; species Rhinopithecus bieti. The sequence goes on from NW_016819946.1 coordinate 46,322, forward strand.
ATGTTTTAGAAAGAGGCAAGCACATTCATGTCAAAGAAGAACACATGACAATGGATAGAGGTTAGAGTGATGTGATTTTTGGCTTTGAAAATGGAGAAATGGGTCACAAGCCAAGACACTCAGGTGACTTCTTTAAGCTGGAAAAGGCAAGTAAATGTAGGCTTTCCCAGAGACTTGAAAAAGAACACAGAACTTCCAATACCTTGATTTTAGCTTGATGAGACGCATTTGGATTTCTAATCTCCAGAATTGTAAAGTAATACATTTGCACTGTTTTAAGTACAAAGTTTGTGGTACTTCATTACAGCAGTAATAAAAAAAACTAGTAAAAGGCTCCGTTTTACTCTTCTTTACCAAAATGCTTAGGTTTTGTTTTTACTTGTTTGGGGCAATGTATCCTCCCTTACAGCAGCAAGATGAATAAATCTAGATTTCTTAGAGTACAGGTATGTTTCTAGTTGATGATGGCTTGTCTTAGATCAGATTCCAAAAACAAATTTGCAAATAGTTTTCCCACTGATTGGTGTAGTTCTGAAGGTCAACTGAGTCTAAGTCTATACCTCTCCAATCTGACCTTTTGCTTTTTTTATGTTCTTATACTATGGTTTTGTCACATGTACATTTTTCCTTGCTTGTTGGACACAGTTTTAAAATTTTAGTATCTTTATAATGTGAAGGAGGTAAATATTTCCAAAATGGAACACAAGCCCATGCTCTAAGAGACAAATAATCATGCTTTACCAAAGTTAAAAATGTCTCTCCTTGAAAAGCGTTTTTTTTTTTTTTTTTTTTTGAGACAAGGTCTCACTACTTGCCCAGGCTGGAGTTCAGTGGCACAATGATGGCTCACTGCAGCCTCCATTTCCCAGGCTCAAGTGATCCTCCTACTGTAGCCTCCTAAGTAGCTGGGAATATAGATTGAAACCACTAGACGCAGCTACATATTTTTTTTAATATATTTTATTTAGAGATGAGGTTTATCCATGTTTCCCAGGCTGTGAAAAGTTTTAAGGAACTAAAAAAACAAGTAAAAAGCTGAAAGAACATATTTACAATTTATACACCTGATAGAGGACTAATTAATCAAATTATAGCAAATTCTTAGAACTCAACAATGGAAAGGCAAAACAGTTTAAAATTTTTTTTGATAACTTAAATCTTCAAAAATAAAATGAATTGCCAATGTGCACATGCAAGGATTCACAATGCCATTGTTATCAAAGAATTGTAAATGAAAACCACAATGATATACCACACATACCCACTAGAATACTTAAAATTAAAATGTCCACCAAAACTGAATGCTGGCAAGGTTTAGAGCCAGTGGAAACTCCATATATTTCCTGACATAATGTAAAAACATACAAACATTTTGGGAAATAGTTTGATACTTTTTGATGTAGTTAACCTTTTGGGAGATAACTTCATACTTTTTGATGCATATCTGATGCGGTGCCCCAGAATTTCCCTCTTAAGTACTTACTCAAGATAAATTAAAACATATATTCATATAGAGCCTTGTATATGCATATTCATCACAAATTTATTTATGCAAGCCACATTTGGATTCAAGCCAAATGTCCATTATTAGATAAATGAATAAACAACTGTGGTATTTTATACAATGAAATACTATCCAATAACCTATAAGGGAGTAACTACTGATAGTCCCTAATATGGTTTGGCTCTGTATCCCCACCCAAATCTCAGATTGAATTTTAATCCCCAGTGTCAGAAAAGGGGCATGGTGAGAGGTGATTGGATAATGAGGGCAGACTTTCCCTTGCTGTTCTCATGATAGTGAATGAATTCTCACAAGATCTGGTTGTTTAAAAGTGTGTAGCACTTTCCCCTTTGCTCTCTCTCTCCTGCTCCATCTTGTGAAGATGTGCCTGCTTCCTCTTTGCTTTCGGCCACAATTGTAAGTCTCCTGAGGCCTCCCCAGCCATGCTTTCTGTACAGCCTGGGGAACTGTGAGTCAATTAAACCTCTTTTCTTCATAAACTACCCAGTCTCAAGTAGTTCTTTATAGCAATGCGATAACAGAATGATACATTCCCTAAACAAGAATGCCTGTCTAAAACATTATGCTGGGTGAGAGACCAACTCTAAAAGCTTATACTCCAGATTTCATTTATATGAAACTCTAGAAAAGACAAAGCTAAATTATAGGGATAGAAAGCTGGTGAGTTTTTACTTGAAATATTGTTTATTTACTCAAGTGCAAGAAGTACTGGTACACACTTTCAAACGTTGGGTTTTATAATAAAAATAAAGGTAAGAATTTCTATGAGTGTATTCTTACAACCCAATCTTTCTTATTTTGAGAGGTAAGAGCCCAAAGACCCTGTATCTCTGCCCTTGGACTCACTTCTGTAAAGGTATGACCCAGATCACTGCCCCATCCTGAAGGATACTTGTGGTGAGTTTCTCTGCTTATTGATTGGCATTCAAACAAAGGTTCTGTCTTATCTTTTAAATCTGGTATCTCCTGCTTGATGCACACATGGAGGTGAAAGCTTTCTTTGAATGAAGTAGAAATAAATTCAGTTTGTGTTGCATATTGAAAAAGAGGGAAATGTCTACTAGAAATGTCAGAGTATTCTTGGAGAAGGAATGTTAACTAGGTCAAGATTATATTAAATATTATTTTCTCTTGTCACATTATTATATCAATAATAGCCTCTGGCAGTTTATCATAAGTTTTTGTATAATAATTAGGTATATTTTCCATATTTATAATTGTAAAAGTTTATTCTCAAACCAAGTTAAGAAGAAAAGTCTTTTGTGATACATGAATTCAGTTATAGAACAAAATAATTATATATACTGTAATTAGTTGGCTTTATATTTTATAAAACTGTGACTTTTATTTTATTTATTATACTTATATATTTTATTTTCAAAACACTCTCTAAATTAAAATGAAATTATTTGGTTGTTGAAAGTTAAATGCATATAACTTGTGAGAGTGTATATTTTTCTTCAAATGCATTATATTATTACATAAATTGTATTATTATACAAATAATTGCATTATTACATTAATACAAAAATAATACTCAACAGTAGAAGAGTAGATATGTGAATCCAAGATCAGAATATCCTATATATATTTTACCATAGTGAATTTACTTATGCCCCATTTTTGAATTAGACAAGACAGCTACTTTAAATAGATATCAGTAGCTAGCTACTGATAACAACTACTATTGATAATTCTACCTCAGTATTTGCATATATTAAGATTTTTAAATGAAAGTATAATGCTTTGTTTATGATTATAATAAATCAGTGCTTAGCCAAAATTAATGAATTAATATGTATTTTCTTTGCTTTATTATTTTCTTTATGTTTACTAAGAAAAAAAATTGTAAGTAAACATGAAGAAGAAAGCCACCTTAAATAGATATCAGTAGCTACTGATAACAACTACTATGGATATTTCCACCTCTATACTTGTCTACAAGGACAAGGGGGGAAGCTCATCTCTGTCTCATGCAGGCATGGCTCAGAAGAAGGAGCTTCTTAAGACAATATGTTTCTGTTGTGGAGAAAGTAATCTATTCTTGAACATGTATGCAGAATGATTGTGTCTTTGCATTGTAGTGTTTGCTTTTCTTATTTTTCTGTTAAGATGACAGTTCTGGCTATACATTTCAATTGGGAAATGTTACGAGAAGCATAAAAATGGTTCAGCCATAAATATCACACGCTATGCTAATACTTAATTTTTCTCAATGAATAAGTTCATTTTATCAAATTTTTAAAGCAAATGATTGTATTTATATGGTAATGCTATTATTCTTAAGAAGTTATATGAAATGTAGAGAAGAGATTTTACACAGGTGATCAGCAAAATGTCTGCTCAGAAAGCTATTTGCATATAATTAAGAAAAATAATCTACTTGGTAAAGGAGAATATATACTATCTATGACCTAACAAGTATGGGTCAGTTGAGTAAATGTGAGAAGAAATCAGTAACATTTATACTTTCTTTACATACTTGTCTTATACTGCNTATTTGGTTGTTGAAAGTTAAATGCATATAACTTGTGAGAGTGTATATTTTCTTCAAATGCATTATATTATTACATAAATTGTATTATTATACAAATAATTGCATTATTACATTAATACAAAATAATACTCAACAGTAGAAGAGTAGATATGTGAATCCAAGATCAGAATATCCTATATATATTTTACCATAGTGAATTTACTTATGCCCCATTTTGAATTAGACAAGACAGCTACTTTAAATAGATATCAGTAGCTAGCTACTGATAACAACTACTATTGATAATTCTACCTCAGTATTTGCATATATTAAGATTTTAAATGAAAGTATAATGCTTTGTTTATGATTATAATAAATCAGTGCTTAGCCAAAATTAATGAATTAATATGTATTTTCTTTGCTTTATTATTTTCTTTATGTTTACTAAGAAAAAAAATTGTAAGTAAACATGAAGAAGAAAGCCACCTTAAATAGATATCAGTAGCTACTGATAACAACTACTATGGATATTTCCACCTCTATACTTGTCTACAAGGACAAGGGGGGAAGCTCATCTCTGTCTCATGCAGGCATGGCTCAGAAGAAGGAGCTTCTTAAGACAATATGTTTCTGTTGTGGAGAAAGTAATCTATTCTTGAACATGTATGCAGAATGATTGTGTCTTTGCATTGTAGTGTTTGCTTTTCTTATTTTCTGTTAAGATGACAGTTCTGGCTATACATTTCAATTGGGAAATGTTACGAGAAGCATAAAATGGTTCAGCCATAAATATCACACGCTATGCTAATACTTAATTTTCTCAATGAATAAGTTCATTTTATCAAATTTTAAAGCAAATGATTGTATTTATATGGTAATGCTATTATTCTTAAGAAGTTATATGAAATGTAGAGAAGAGATTTTACACAGGTGATCAGCAAAATGTCTGCTCAGAAAGCTATTTGCATATAATTAAGAAAATAATCTACTTGGTAAAGGAGAATATATACTATCTATGACCTAACAAGTATGGGTCAGTTGAGTAAATGTGAGAAGAAATCAGTAACATTTATACTTTCTTTACATACTTGTCTTATACTGCTTGAGACTGAAATTATCTCATGTTTTATTTCATTCCCTGAATTAAATGCAAACTTTTTCTTGTCCATCTATTTCCTAAGTATAAGTCTTAGATTAAGTTAGTAAAAGCATTTTAAAACAAAAAAGTGTGTACTGCTGTTGCCTTAAAAATATTTTTTTAAAGTCTACTACTTCTGTGTCATTAAAAAGAGAATCCAATTTAAGCAACATAAATATTCCATAAATATTTACATCCCCTGTTATTGATAAATCATTGTGCAATAAATGAATAGTATCTATACAGGAAGCCAATATTGGTTTTATTCTTTTCAGGGTAGAACAAGATTGATACTTGTTGCATACTTCTATGCATTTTTGACAATTAATAAAGTATAATTTCCAGGATCATGGTCAGGCAGTCTTAAAAGAGAGGCAAAAAAAAATTTTATAAAGAAATTAGAAAATTAACAATAGATCTATATTAGTCCATTTTTACACTGCTGTATAGAACTACCTGAGACTTGGTAATTTGTGAACTAAAGAGATTTAAAGGACTCACAGTTCTGCATGATTGAGGAGGACTCAGGAAACTTATAATCATGCTGGAAAGTAAAGGGGAAGCAAGGCAAGCCTTACATGGCAGCAGGAAACAGGGAGAGAATGGGGAAGTGCTTTTAAACAATCTGACTTTTAAACCATCAGATCTAACTTTTAAACCATCAGACTTCATGAAAACTTACTATCACAAGAACAGCAACGGGAAAGTCTTCCCCTGTGAGTCAATAACCAACCTCCCACCAGGTCTCTCCCATGTCATGTAGGGATTACAATTTGAGATGAGATTTGGGTGGGGACACAGAGCCAAACCATATCAATATCTATATGGATTTACTTCCACTATTCTTTTCTAAATACCTTTTTTATATATGTTGTATTATACTGCTTGAACTGAAATTATCTCATTTGATTTCATTCCCTGAATGAAATACAATTTTTTTCTTGTCCATCTATATCCTAAGTCTCAGATTATCTGTTATTTAATTTCAGCTCCTATTTTATCATCACAGACCGTATTAAAGACTATTATGCTTACTGATGACACTAATCAATCTATCACAGTGGCAAATAAAGCCATAAACTAATTGTTACATATATTGATTCTGACTATCTAGGACTAACATGGTGTATGAGAGACATCACAATACTTGAAGTAGAAGGAAGACCTAGGTTTATATATTTTATACCTTTATTGTTACATTCTAGAAATATTACCTGGACATGTCTTTGAAGCTTCCTAAGCCCAGAGGAATTAACAGGTAGTCATGCTCAGCTCACTGGGTTAGTGTGAATATTACAATGGACAACATATGTCTAAAAACTTAGCATAGTGACAAATTAGTGAATTTTTTATTGATTCATTAGCTGCATAAATTATTGTGGCTTACATTGGGGAGTGCTATTTACTTAAGCTCCTTCCCACACAGACACAATTTTGAAAGGCAAATAACAAAACTAGATTTTCTCTTTAGCCTAATATATTGAATGGAAGCTAAAAAAAAAAGTTTATCTCATAGAGGTGGAGAGTAGAATACTGGTTACTAAAGGCTGGGAAGAGTGGAGGGGACAGGAGTACAGGGATAGGNAAGTTAGTAAAAGCATTTTAAAACAAAAAAGTGTGTACTGCTGTTGCCTTAAAAATATTTTTTTAAAGTCTACTACTTCTGTGTCATTAAAAAGAGAATCCAATTTAAGCAACATAAATATTCCATAAATATTTACATCCCCTGTTATTGATAAATCATTGTGCAATAAATGAATAGTATCTATACAGGAAGCCAATATTGGTTTTATTCTTTTCAGGGTAGAACAAGATTGATACTTGTTGCATACTTCTATGCATTTTGACAATTAATAAAGTATAATTTCCAGGATCATGGTCAGGCAGTCTTAAAAGAGAGGCAAAAAAAAATTTTATAAAGAAATTAGAAAATTAACAATAGATCTATATTAGTCCATTTTACACTGCTGTATAGAACTACCTGAGACTTGGTAATTTGTGAACTAAAGAGATTTAAAGGACTCACAGTTCTGCATGATTGAGGAGGACTCAGGAAACTTATAATCATGCTGGAAAGTAAAGGGGAAGCAAGGCAAGCCTTACATGGCAGCAGGAAACAGGGAGAGAATGGGGAAGTGCTTTTAAACAATCTGACTTTTAAACCATCAGATCTAACTTTTAAACCATCAGACTTCGTGAAAACTTACTATCACAAGAACAGCAAGGGGAAAGTCTTCCCCTGTGAGTCAATAACCAACCTCCCACCAGGTCTCTCCCATGTCATGTAGGGATTACAATTTGAGATGAGATTTGGGTGGGGACACAGAGCCAAACCATATCAATATCTATATGGATTTACTTCCACTATTCTTTTCTAAATACCTTTTTTATATATGTTGTATTATACTGCTTGAACTGAAATTATCTCATTTGATTTCATTCCCTGAATGAAATACAATTTTTTTCTTGTCCATCTATATCCTAAGTCTCAGATTATCTGTTATTTAATTTCAGCTCCTATTTTATCATCACAGACCGTATTAAAGACTATTATGCTTACTGATGACACTAATCAATCTATCACAGTGGCAAATAAAGCCATAAACTAATTGTTACATATATTGATTCTGACTATCTAGGACTAACATGGTGTATGAGAGACATCACAATACTTGAAGTAGAAGGAAGACCTAGGTTTATATATTTTATACCTTTATTGTTACATTCTAGAAATATTACCTGGACATGTCTTTGAAGCTTCCTAAGCCCAGAGGAATTAACAGGTAGTCATGCTCAGCTCACTGGGTTAGTGTGAATATTACAATGGACAACATATGTCTAAAACTTAGCATAGTGACAAATTAGTGAATTTTTTATTGATTCATTAGCTGCATAAATTATTGTGGCTTACATTGGGGAGTGCTATTTACTTAAGCTCCTTCCCACACAGACACAATTTTGAAAGGCAAATAACAAAACTAGATTTTCTCTTTAGCCTAATATATTGAATGGAAGCTAAAAAAAAAAGTTTATCTCATAGAGGTGGAGAGTAGAATACTGGTTACTAAAGGCTGGGAAGAGTGGAGGGGACAGGAGTACAGGGATAGGTTGGTTCACAGGTACAAAATTATAGCTAGTTATGAGGAATAACTTCTAGTGTTCTTTAGCACTGTAGGGTTATATATTTTCAAATAGCAAGAAGAGCTTTTGATTGGTTCCAACACAAAGAAATGATAAATGTTTGAAGAAATCTTTGAGAATATGCTAATTATGCAGATTTAATTATACATTGTATACATGTGTTGAAATATCACTTTGTACCCCATAAATATGCACAATTTTAATGTGTCAATTAATAATTTTAAAAATTAAAAAGATATATATGCTTTGTTTTCAGAGTGGTAAATATACTTACTTTGAACCCTGATACATTTATACATATTTCCCTTACATACAAAAAATACACAATACAGAAAGTTATCTGGTAGAATATACTAATATCGTACTTAAAGTTCCTAATATTCTTTCTCATAATGGATTATATATCATAGAGATGAGTGTTAAATTTACAGGTCAGAAAACATTGTTAGACTCTGCCTTTAGAACTGAATTTGGTTGATGAGCTTTCTTATTTTCATGTCTTATCTTTAAAATAGGGATCTGCAATTGGTAGCTTCTCAAATATGACTGTTTAAATTACATTCTTATTCCAGTAACTCTTAGAGCACAAAATGCTTCCATTTAATAGTTTTTCATCAAAATTTTTTGAAACAATAAATGTCGTCAATTGTTCAAGTCTAATGAAATTACCAAAAATTATAATATAAAATATTTAAAATAATGAAATAATTTAGTTGATAATATTATTATGCCTTTCATAAATAATATAAATTTAGTAATAATTATAATTGTCATGAAATTAACAATGATTTTGTGGATTTTTAGCTTCAAATTTAGCTTTCTCCCACTTTTTCCTCTGTATTTCTCTTTTATTTCAAAATATAATCTTAGGGATTTTTTTCTGATGAATTCTTTATCATATATTTTATGGAAGGGATGTTATTATTATGCAGAAAGTTTAGCATTAGTATTCTAAGTCAGAAGAGAGTTTGTTCTAAAGTTGTCAGACTTTCTTTTGGTGTGTGTATATGCAATTTACCAAATCTTAACAGCTGAGATCAGGAGTAAACAAATCTGAATAATAAATGTTAAAAATACTCAAAGACAAATTGAAGTTAATGAGTATATTCTGACCAAAAATAAATAACAATAATAATTAAAATTCTTTAGCATTATACAGAAAGTTTGCAAAGTTTAGGAACTGCTTTTATTCCCAATATTCTAAGTGGTACCTGACAGTTACCTTGATGAACCCAATAGCCCGTAGCTCATTTTCCACGTTTTCACTTTGAAAAAAAAAAAAAAGGCACAGTTAAATACTCAAAAGCAGTTCAAAAGGAGCATACTTTTTTACAAAAGGCATTTAGTTTATGGTTCCATTTTAGCACTTTGCCAAACTGAGGCAGGATAGATAGTCAAGGAAGTAACCATGTCCTCATCAATGCAATAAACCTCAGCATTTGCATCATAATCAAGCTCATTAAAGCAAAGCTACCCCCAGTATGAAATTTCCCCTGTAGTCAGCTTGCACATTTTGATTTTACCTATCTTCAAACTCATGCTTTGCTCATTATAATAGTAAAAAACACACCCCAGGGGGAGATTTAAAATGCAAATAAGACATGTGATATATGAACCAGCATGCATAGCTACTGTGCATAGGTACTCAGAGGACCACCCAAAACATGCTTACTGATAGCACAGTCTTCTCACCTCCTCATGAATAATCATGTAAGTTTCCCCAGTAACAGTGAACACTGTCTCATCCTTACAAGCAACCCGTTCTGAATTGCCTCTCGGGGTGTATTGTCTATTCTGCACTTAACTTTCAGAATATTCTTTCTTATTTGCAATATGTTGCTCCATGCTGCATCTCTTTTGCTGTGTGTCTCTTTTTAAACCGAGAAGACAAGAACCAAGATTTCACAACAGCCATCAACAAAACTACTTCTTATATTTACCAGGTGTCCTAACATAAAGGTGTTGAGATGATACTCTCCATAACCCTAAGCTACCTTCCATAGGCCTCAGTGGACAAGACAGGCACAAATCCAATTGGTAGTGTTTTGTTATATCAGTTTAAATAACCTCTCCTCCAGTAAAGAAGAATATTTCTTCTTTAAATGCATGGCAAATGTGAAGAAAACAATATTTTAAAATTTTCAATTAAAACACTTATCTAACTCGTGGACAGGCATAGAAAGAAATTTTCATCCCAAACAGGTATGTAAAAAAATATTTTTTGCATGAAATATTTAGAGACATTTTGGGAGAGGACATTCTTCTTGGTTAATTACTGATGAGAATAGGCTAACAAGTCGTGTTGAAAACTTTGGTCATCTCAAAACATTGTTATAACTCTTGCCTCCTCTAAATATCTCAACTTAAAACTGACAAATGGCATTAGGCAAGCACTTTTCACATGAACCTGTAGCTGCAAATTACTGCGACAACTTTGAATGTGCACAAAATATTTACAATGTGAATAGAAAATAAAGTTTAATAATTTCACCATCATTTTATTTTATTTCACAGATGACTTTACCGCACCTTTTCTCACCAATAACCTTCCTCCAGTAACCTGACTCCTGCTTGGATGATCAGTGAAGAAGCTGGAATCAGTATGAAAACAGCTTTCATATTTCCACACTAAAAAAGCTACTAACCTCCCTAGATTGGTTCCATGTATGCTAACTTACCTACTGTCAGAGTGGATAGTCTTCTTTGCACCTTTCTCATACCAATCCCTCTACTTGGGCAAATGGGGATAACATCGCTCATGCCCACTCAAGTGCCATACATACAGTGCTTCCCTCTTTAATCTGCATTCTCAATTTTTTCACAGAATTCTACTTGATCATACCCATCAAACATAATATAATGTATCCTATTAAAAAATTATTCCCTTGTCCATCATTCCTTATCCAAGTACCACCCCAATATCCTGATAACTTTCACAGAAAAAATGTCTACAGATTTTGCACCAACTCACTGTCTCTCTATCTTCTTTGTTTCTTTGTTGCCTATTGACCTCCCCCAATACTTGATCTATAACTTCACCAAAAGTGCTTTTGTGTAGCTCAACAACAACCTTCACAAGCCTATACCCATAGTTATGTTTAAACTGAATGTCAGCAGCATTTTAATGCACTTGATCTAACATCATCTTCACTTGGCATAGGCAGTGCACTCACACTTTCTCCTTAACCTACTTGTCTGGTCCTTTTCATTCTTCTTTGTTGGAGCCTATCCATTTTTCTGCCTATTAAATGTGAAATAGCCTAAGGCTCAGATTTCAGACATGTTCCATTTATTTATCAACAACCATTCTCTAGGTCATTGCTTCTCAACCTGACTGCATGTTGGAATAACCTTGATAAATCGAAAAACACGTGAATTTTATTTTATTGGCTTAGGGAATAACCTGGACATAAATATTATTAAACAATTCCCCCAGCAGATTCTGATTTCCAGCCAAGACTTAGAACCACAGCTGTAAGTCAAATCATACAAACTCTTCATTTTAAATGGCATTTATGCTACCTCCACATTAGAATCATATGGGTTATTTAAATATACCCACCTACACACACATACACACTAATGCATAGATCACCTTTTTTCAATTCTGAATAAATTGTTCTACCCTTAGATCCAGACATATATGTATATAAAAATATCACCAAGTCATTCTAGTAATCAGCCAACGTTGGAAACCACTAATAAATATAATGGCCTCTCCAAGTTTAAATCCATAATTTGATCTCTTCCTTGAATCCAGTCTTATGTATAGGGCTTCCTTCTCAATTTCTGTATTTGGATGTATCAATAGTATTTCAAACTTCCATTTTGAAAACTTAATTATTTCTTCCCACCTCAAGTATACCCCATTCATTCATCAGTTCATTTATTTATTGAGCATTTGTGTGCCATGTTCATTCTAGGCTCTGGAAAATCAGCAATTGAGAAAGTAAAAATTCATACCTTCTTGGCTCTACATTTTAGTGACAGATACAAACCATTAATAGACACACACACACACACAAACACACGTACTTTTCAGGCCAAATCTGTAAGCCTAAGGGTGTTTTCTTTTACTGACAGCATTTTTTTCAATATTTCAGATAATCTAGTATTTTCTGCATGCAAAATACCTATTCAGAATCTGAGAACTTCTCACTATCTCCAATAGTTATGACCCTGACTGGAATGCTATCTTACTGAATTTTAGTAATAGTCACCTGTCTGGTATTTTATTCTAACTTTTGTGTCACTGATACAATCCCTATTCTACACACACCGAGAGAATGATCTTTGTAAAACATGCATCTGATCATGTCACTCTCTAGCTCAAATGCCTCTGAGGCTATCTTTCTTTCCCAAATTAAAATCCGAAGTCTTACATTGGCCTTGAAAACCGTTTGCAATCTGCTTTTTCATCGCGATCCTCACCCATAGCTTCATCTCCTATTGCTTTCCCTCTTTCTCTTTTTATTACAATTAATCTGGCCTTGCTTTTCTGAAAACACACTAGTAATGTTCTGATATTGACCTTTGTATACACTGTTTCACCTTCCACACAAATTCATGACTCTTATTTCATTCAGGTGCAAAATAATACCTTGTTATAGAAATATTTTCTTATCATATCTAAAAGATTATATTTCTTCTATTTGTTATATAGGTAAACACGTGCCATGGTGGTTTGATGCATAGGTCAACCCATACCTAGGTATTAAGCCGAGCATGCATTAGCAATTCTTTCTGATGCTCTCCCTCCACCCCACCCTACTGGCAGGCCCTAGTGTATGTTGTTCCACCTCCCTTCCCCACAACCCATATCCATGTGTTCTCATGTTTCAGCTCCCACTTATAAGTGAAAACACGTAGTGTTTGGTTTTCTGTCCCTGTGTTAGTTTGCTAAGAATAATGGCTTCCAGCTCTATCCATGTCCCTGCAAATAACATGATCTCTTTTTTTTTTTTTGTATGGCTTCATAATACTCCATTTTGTATATGTAACATATTTTCTTTAACCAGTCTATCATTGATGGGCATTTGGGTTGATATTATGTCTTTGCTATTGTGGATAGTGCTGCAATGAACTTACATGTGCATGTTTCTTTATAACACAACAATTTATATTCCTTTGGGTATATACCGAGTAATGAGATTGCAGAGTCAAATGATATTTCTGCTTCTAGAGCTTCGAGGAATTGCCACACTGTCTGCCATAATGGTTGAACTAATTTACATTCCACCAACAGTGTGAAAGTGTTCCTGTTTCTCTGCAACCTTAACAGCATTTGTTGTTTCTTCACTCTTCAATAATTGCCATTTTGACTGGCAATAGATGAAATATTATTGTGGTTTTGATTTGCATTTCTCTAATGATCAGTGATACTGACTTTTTTGTCATATGTTTTTTGGCCACATGAATGTCTTCTTTTGAGAGGTATCTGTTCACGTCCTTTGCCCACTTTTTGATGAAGTTGTTTTTTTCTTGTAATTTTTTTTAAGTTCCTTGTAGACTTTAGATATTAGACCTTTGTCAGATGGATTGCAAAATTTTTCTCCTATTCTGTAGGTTGTCTATTCACTTTGATGATAGCTGCCTTTTCTGTGCAACTATCTCATTTCAGTTTAATTAGATCCTTTTGTCAATTTTCCTTTTGTTGCAATTGCTTTTGGCATTTTCATCATGAAATTTTTGCCCATGCCTATGTCCTTAACAGTATTCAGAAATTTCCTTCTAGGGTTTCTAGAGTTTTGGGTTTTACATTTAAGTCTTTGATCCATCTTGAGTTCGTTTTTGTATAAGGTGTAATGAAGAGCTCCAGTTTCAATATATGCATATGGCTAGCCAGTTTTCCCAGCACCATTTATTACATAGGGAATCCTTTCCCCATTGATACTTTTTATCAGATATGTTGGAGATCAGATGATTGTAGGTGTGTGATCTTATTTCTGAGTTTTCTATTCTGTTCCATTGGTCTACATGTCTGTTTTGGTACCAGTTTCATGTTGTTTTTGTTACTGTAGCCTTGTATTAAATAGTATAGTTTGAAGTTGGGTAGTGTGATGCCTCCAGCTTTGTTATTTTTCATAAGGATTGTCTCAGCTATATGGACTCTTTTAGGTTTCCATATGAATTTAATATTTTTTCTAATTCAGTGAAGAATGTCAATGGTAGTTTAATGAGAATAGCATTGAATCTATAATTTGCTTTGGGCAATGTGGTCATTTTCATGATACTGATTCTTCCTATCCATGAGCATGGCATGTTTTTTCACTTGTTTGTGTCCTCTCTGATTGCCTTGAGCAGTGGTTTGTAGCTCTCCTTGAAGAATTCCTTAACTTCCCTCATTAACTGTATTCCTAGGTATTTTATTCTCTTTGTGGCAATTATGAGTGGGAGTTCATTAATGATTTGGCTCTCTGCTTGTCTGTTGTTGGTGTATAGGGACGCCTGTGATTTTTGCACATTGATTTTGTATCCTGAGACTTTGCTGAAATTATCAGCCTGAGAAGCTTTTGGGCTGAGATGATGGAATTTTCTAGATATAGAATCATGTCATCTGCAAACAGAGACAACTTGACTTCCTCTCTTCCTATTTTAATACCCTTTGTTTCTATCTCTTGCATTATTGCCATGACCAGAACTTCCAGTGTTGAATAGGAGTGGTGGGAGAGGGCATCTTTGTCATGTGTCAGTTTTCAAGGGGAATGTTGAAACACTTTCTACAGTTTATCTTTATAGCACTATTTATAGATTGTTTTATTATTTATGTTTAATGTCTTTTTCCTTTACATATATATGTATGTGTATATGTACACATATACATATACACACACACATATATATACAGCACAATGTGTAGAAATAGATATATATTTATATATTTTTATATATTTATATATATATGCATATATAAACAACACAATGTGTAGAAGTAAATATATATTTTTATACACACACACACACACACACACACACACACACAAGCACAATACAATGAGATTAAGAATTTTCTTTTGTCTACTCAGTTCCCAGTGATATGAACAGTTATAAGTACATGTTGGCTGGGTGCAGTGGCTCACTCCTGTAATCCCAGCACTTTGGGAAGCCGAGACAGGAGGATTGCTTGAGCCTAGGAGTTCCAGATCCGTCTGGGCAAGATTCATCTCTAAAAAATAATTTTAAAAATTCAAAATTAGCTGAGTGTAGTGGCCTGCACCTGTAGTCCTAAATACTCAGGAGGCTGAGGCAGGAGGATCCCCTGAACCTAGGAGGTCAAGGTTGCAGTGAGCCATGAATTGTAACATTGCACTAAAACCTGGGTGATGAAATGAGATCCTGTCTCAAGAAGTAAACAAAGAAAATGTACATGTTATCCATTCAATAAGTATTTGCTGGATATAAATTATCTATATTATATTTAATATTTGCTAATCTTATCTACTAAGTTTAACTAATCTGTCTAATCTTAATCTCTTAGATAATCTATCTAAAGCTAGCCTCATGTATTTAAAAGAACAAGATAAAATTTGAGAGTAATGAATAAAATATTTAATAAGGTTTCTCTGGCTTGTAACACTGTGTGTGACAATATTTTCTTTATTGTATTTTTTCTACAAATAGTTGCTCTTCTATTACACATACATATGTGTATATACATATTATGAAAAGTTCCACTTTTAGCTATGAATATTAATTTTGTTGAAATAAATTATATTTTCTGAAAAATGACAGTTGCAATGGATAATTGTCATACCTTTTATTTGTAAAGCTTTGCTTTGTAATGTGCTTAAAGCTTATACATATATATACAAGCATATATGTATATCCATATGCCATTTATATATGTAACTTCATAATTATTTTAACAACAGTTCATTTACACTTTAACATTTTAAACAGGATTTATTTTGCCCTACCCTTGGTAACACACATTTAATTCAGTTTGTAAATTTTGGGATTTTTGCCAATGCTGAAAACAATTAGGTTACTTAAACTAAGTGATAATTTTCTACTTAATTCAATTAAATACTCATTTAAGTGTATTTGGCTTGGGGGAGGATAACGCTAAAACTCTGTTGCTGGACTTGTAACCTGGCTGTTTGCCTAGAAACACTGAACTGTGATATTAAGTAATCACGGGTAACTGGGAACAAATAGTAAGAAAAATTAAGCTATTGTGTCTCAGAGAAAAGAGCTTACATGCTGAGTGTAAGAGTTATAAATTTGTCCTTAACTCACAGTTGTTTAAAAGTGTAATAGATCCGTGAATACTAAGACATGAGAATCAACATTTGGAATGTTTCTTGTAGAATGGAATCTGTTGTAGATCAGGTTTCCTGGAAGTCAACATTGAAGCGGATTTGCAGATAGGGTGCCTATTGGAGCTAGCTAGCTCTTAAGGTTGACACCTGTGTGGAAAGGAAGGCAGCATGATTGGGCAAAGGTAGGTGTGGACCTGGCATGACCCTCCAGAGTTGCCTTGCACTGAAGCTGTGAGTCTAGATTTTTATATCTCCTTACCAACCAGTTATTGGTAGAGACTGTTTTAGCCTAGAGCATTTCCTGGAGATTGACTCAGTTGGGTACTAAGAGCATCCAAGACGTCCAGCATCTGGGGGAATTATTGCTTCAGTTTTGAAAGGTATACATGGATGAGAATCTAGGAGGTATGCGATTTCTGAATATACATTTCTAAAAACCTGTAGAAGATGTAGATAGAGCACTGTGATATTGTTAACAGTTACTTGTATTTTTCTTTATTTATTTGTAAACATTTATGGGATATCTGAAAAATTTTGTTACATGTGCATTATGCATGGTGATCAAGGCATAGGTAATAGAAGACATTATTTCTTTTGAGTCACTAGTCTTAGAATTTGATACACAAATAACAAATGTTGCCAAAATCCCAGTAGCTTAGAACAAAAAGCGTTCATTCCCATTCAAATTATTGAGACGTCATTACAGTATGGCTCTGGCTCTACTTTATGATAATATCATTTTGAGAATCTAGCAGACAGAGCAGCCCCATTTCAAATCTTACTCATAGGTTTAGGCCAAAGAAAATCACTTGACCATATCTATTTTAAAAGAAAGGAATGCATTTTTCTCCCCTGGTGAGGATTTCTTCACATCAAATATGTTGTATAGCAACAGTGTATAATACAGTTCATATTCTCACTCACACTTGATAAGGTCCAATTTGTTAACGTGTGTCTACCTGGAGACAATAAAATAGTTTCATACTGTAGTAATATTTTGTATTAACCTAATGACTAATAAATATAAGAATATTTTTAAAGATTGATTTACCATTTTTATTTTCTTTGTGGTTAAATGCCAATTTCTATATTTGCTCTAATTTTATTACATTTTATATTTGTTCATAAATTCTTTCTTTACTGTTATTTTTTATTATGTACTTCTGAAACCAATTTTTTCAGTTACATAGGTTTTGTAAATATCTACTTTTAAACATTTACTTTATATGTATTTTATTATTAAAGTTGTTCATTTGAATTCATTTTATTTTACTGTTTATTTTCATGGCTTGTAAATTTGTGTCCATTTTGCACTATCTTTCTTTAATTTGAATTTAGATTTTAGTGACTTGTTTGAAAAAAAAATGTTTACAATTATTTCTCTTCCTGTATCCAGGCACTTGCAATGTGATTTTGTAACTGTTCTTAACAAGAGACTGAATGTATATGTCTGCTTCTGAAATCTGAAACCATGCCTTGCTTTGTCACTTTGACAAGTGACGTTGTGTCAGTTCCATGTTTAGGCACTGGGGCTTTGTGTTATTTCAGTCATTCTCTTGGAAACCTGCCTTTCACCGTGTGGAGGACATCTCAGATTAACTGATGGACGTTGTGAAACATATGATCCAATTATCTCCACTTACCCCAATCCACAACGCTAACCAAGTCCCGAATGCAGAGCCATCTAGGTGACCACTGGCTGACTGTAGATGCATGAATGAGGTAACTAAAATAATGAGAAAAAACCATATGTTCCTAGTCCAAATTTCTGACAAAGAGAATCATAAACCAAATATGCAACTGTTGTTTTAAGCCACTAAGTTTGTCTGTGGTTTGTTATATAGCAAAAGCTAGCTGACATTATTTTAAAGACATTATTCTATAGGTTTACATTAAAATATTATAGAATGGCCTTTTTCACTTAAGTTTTAATTTAATGCACTGAAAACAAAATTTTATAGAAAGAATTATATAGAGATTTGCTTTTCTTTCCACATTCCCTGAAACCCACCATTAAATAATCAGGTGTACCCTACAGTAGTAAAATATTTGTCGTATAATAACCGTTCTCATATCCCTCAGTCTGTTTTTGAGATCAGCCTAATTTTTCATTAATGTTTCTATGCTGCATCCCTCCCATAGTTGTAATTATTATGATTATGAAAATATGTGAAATCTGGTAGAACACTTTCCTAATTCTGTCTTTATTCTTCTTCAGGAGTATTTTGGCTGTTATTAATATTAGTCTTCAATGTTATCAATTTCTTGAAAACAAGTATTAATTTATTTTAATTGTATTAAATCAATAAATTAATATAGGGAGAATTGTTATCTTCATGATACTTAGAAAGAACTGAAATTTTAAATATTGTGTCCCCACATTGATGAACAAGATATATTTTCAAAATAT
>NW_016819946.1:67137-112515 GCF_001698545.2 Rhinopithecus bieti
AAAAGAAAAAAAAATAGCAGGCTTTTAAAATAGAAATAATAACACAAATGAACTTAAGTATGTATTAAATGGATGAGATAGTTACAGAAGTAAACAAATTACTTTTTAGGGAAATTTAAAGTATACCTTTTTTTTTAGAGACAAGGTCTTGCTCTGTTACTCAGGCTGAAATGCATAAAATATATTTTAAAATGGATTTTAAAAAGTTTTAAGACTTGTGATACATGCAAAATACTTGCAAATACATCTTCGCTAATTTTGGTATAGTAACAAGTTTAATAATCATATCGTTATTAAAACTATGACAGTTGAGAGAAGATAAAATATAATTGGATAACTTAGTTGGAAACTTTGGATCTTAAATTAGAATTGCACATATTAAAATAAACTTCTAAAGGCTTGTGCTCCTTCTGATATACACAGAGTTTCTCAGTCTTTCCATTATTCCAGAATATTAAGCAGTGTCTCTAGTCTAGCTCCTAGACTATGCCTCTAAATATAATTGCAAAACAAAAACAAAAGAAGGTTTTTTTTAAATTTCAAGCTATATTTTAGATACAGGGGAACATGTACAGATTTGTATCATGCATGTATCACATGGTGCTGAAGTCTGGAGTACAGATCCCATCACCCAGGTAGTAAGCATAGTACCCAATAAGTAGTTTTTCAATTCTTGCACTACTCCCTTCCTCCATCCCATATTTAATAGTCTGAAGTGTCTATTGTTCTCATGTTTATGTCCATGTGCACTCAATGTTTAGCCCCAATTATGAGTGAGAACATGCAGCATTTGCTTTTCTGTTCCTCCATCAATTCACTTAGGATAATGACCTCCAGCTATATCCATGTAGCTGCAAAGGACATGATTCTTTTTGATGACTATGTAGTATTCCAAGGTGTACATGTACCACATTTTCTTCATCCAATTTACCACCCATGGGCTCCTGAGTTGATTCCATGTTCTCAAGTAAAAGATCAATCCATATCTGTCTAGGAACATGCTTCTCTATGTTCCCCATAGACATTTTCTGGCCTGGAAAGCAACAAGAAAATTAAAAATTTTCATCTCCAAAGACCACAGGAAACCTCACAAAAACTCTGCTTATGAACCAAGTGGAGAACAGCATGAGAAAGTACAATTGATTTTTATAAATTTCAAAATTCATAATAATATTAATAGGCAATGAATTGTTCTGAAAATTGGTAATGTAAGAATAGAAACAAATATTTATCTTGCCTACCTTTATGGACTTTAATTTAGCATAACAGAATGAAGAGGAGGAATTCTTTAGAGAAGAATTTTGTCTAATAAATTCAGAAGGAAAGGGGAATTGGAATATTAACATTTTGTAACACATAATGGAACAATCAATCTAAGCAATAATCAAAATGATTTTAAATGATGCCTTGAAAATATGGTGAATAATTTTTATAGTAGAGTGATTAGACTGACAGCACTCTACTCATTGGTGAAAATTTACATTAATAAAGATAGAACAGCCAGACATTCTGCATGTAATAATTTGACACAATAGAAATTACACAGAAGCATTATTATTTTTGTTCTACAAAAGTTGAATATAACTCTAATCAAACTTCTGGTTGTAATTATTGTTCTACAGGAAATATGAAGAATTGTGAAAAAAAGTAAACAACATCAGAAAAAGACAACTTACCACACACCAAATGTGTGTCAATCATTAGACAAATAACTTGGTCTTTTCAACTAGTCAATGCTAAAAAACAAAAACATCTCTAAAAGAGTTTTTTCCTGTAACATTATGTAACATGTTTAAAGAGTTCCTGTGAAAGTTTTCACTGCTTCTAGCACCTTAGCTACCAAATCCAGGCATTATCAAAAAATAATCTGATCTCTGCATGTTAAATCCAGATGTGCTTTTAGCAACCACACTTGTAAGTAAAGAGACAGGTGGTGAAGTCACTTACTTTAAAAACAGGGAAAAAAATAACTAGTTTTTATTGATTGAATTTCTAAACTTCTGTAAAATATTCTTGTTTGTAGACCAATTAATACAATCTTATGTTCATAAATATTCAAGATAGAATTGGTGTACAACAAATTGGATGACAGAGTAAAATCATCAAAAATCTAAAGAAAGATACTGTATACTGGGAGAAGATAGAGAAAAAATAAAATTGTTTTTTATTTGCTCATCTGTCCTTAAATGGATATTGATTGATAAACATCAAATTCTACATTTTAGTTTAACTTTAGAATACGTAAAATTATAACATTTCCAAAGAAAGCTTTTTAAGGGCAAGCATAGTGTAATTAGCATATATGTATAATTTGTAATATTATAGTTGTACATACATAAATAGAGTCAAGGGAGATAGTGACTTGACCAAGATCATAAATGTATTGCTACATGGTTTAAGGATGTTTGAAATGTAAAAAAGGATTATCACATTGAAATGTTTCAGGAAGCATGCTATGTGGATTCATGAGAAGAATGCTCTTTCCAAGTAGGAAAATAATTGTTGACCTCTCTGAATTGTGCTACAAATGTATGAATAATACTGAACAGAGAGAAATTGAACTTATGTAGTGGAGATGCTGAGTCACTGCTAAAGTGATATATGCAACTATTAATAGACCTTAGCAAGACTATCTCTTTTACTTCGTTCCAATAATCCAAAAGGTGAAATGTAACTCACTGTGAAGGACAAAAATAAATGTGTCAGACATGATATGTTAGTCCTGAAAATGAGGAGAAAGTACACTTTTTTTTTGAATATCATATTAATAAAAATGATTAATTCTTCTCTTCTCTTTCACACCATATCTAGTATGGTAGTTTCAATGCATACAAATTCAGAGGTTTTGGGTAGTGTCAGTCATTTTTCTTCACATAGAGAATTCATTGTAACTGAGTTATTCAGGTTTGAGACATTAATGATTCACCAAATGTATTTTGCATTTAAAATGGTATTTGTATCACTGAAGGTAGTGATAAGCAGCTAAAATCTGGTTTATAATAGGTACTTCATGCAACAAAATGACAAATATCAACTCATTTTGCAACATTGGGTTAAACATTGCCCCTTCTATAAAAAGGCAATGTTTTACATAGGAGTAATGCTTTACATTTTCATAGTTTGCAAATGTAAAGAAAATATGTAAAGATCTATAGAATTGATCAGAAATCATAGCCAGTGTTCCATAAAAGTATATATGCCATGTATGAATAGCAGTATAGTAATGGATTATATGTATTATATAAGAATGTTAATTAATCATAATCAACCCTAGGGTAGTCCCGTCTTCATGACAGCAACAAAATAGCTTTGAAAATACAGTATCAAACAAGGCATTCTAAGAAGGCTAATGACCTGAAATTATCTTCTTTCTTTTATATGAAAATCACTTATACAATCTGCCTCTCCCAAGTCAAATGACAATTTGGGCTTAGGCGAATGAAGTCTTGAATTCTGGGGAAGTAAGAGCTGGTATTGTATTCTCTACAATTGGTATTCTCTACTAATTTTGGGAGCAGATGCTTCACCAACGTATTCGAGAGTTTTACCTCCTGTTTATTCCCAGTTGAAAGTTTTAACAATACTTCCCAGCAATATTAAGCAGTCTGACTAATCCCATAATCAGCTGAATAGTTGAGCTGAATTTCTCTGTAATTCTCAGAGAATATATGGACAACAAAGAGGTAGGAGGATGACTTTACACACATCAGCAGGAGGAAAGGAGGAAACAGCCTACATTTTTCTTATGGTTTCTATAGGGATGGATTGGATTTCTACCACTGCATGACTATACAACTTTAGCTAAAATTAAATCCCTATCTGTAGTCGAAGAACAACAACAACAACAGCAACAACAAAAACCACTTGTAAAAGGAACCAACAACCAAAATGAAAGATAGTAATACCTGCTTGCATAAAAATTAATAACAAGCGTATGGCAATGGAAAACATGTTTGTAATGTAAACAACCAGCTTTTTAAAAAAGACACAATTATCAAAAAAAACAGTCAATTGATGTGAACAGGAAATTCACCAAAAAAGTAATCCAAATTGTTAAATTCACTAGTATTCAGATAAATGAAAATATAGGTAATAATGAGTTTTATGCATATCAGCTTACATTTTATATGTATCAGCTTACATTTTGTATGTAAAAAGTTAAAAAGACATTGCTTTTGGGGACTGGAAAATGACACTCTTACATTGCTTGTAAAAATCTGAATTGCTTTTAAGGCAAGAAATTAAGCAGCAAAAATTCAATGTACTAAGATAAATTTCCCATTTAAACTCGTAATCTTCTGTTGGGATATGTACTCCATACAAATAGAATACCTTTGTGTAATAATATATGTATCAAAACTTTTATGGCAAGCATCATTTTTAGTAGTTAGCGAAAATAACATAAATCACTATCATTTGTAGGATAACTGAATAAATTATGGTATAACCTTCTATAAAGTATTATGCAGGCATTAAGCACAATTAATTGCATATATGCCACTTGAAACGGAGGAATTTTCATAAAGTATTGTTCACTAAAAATAGCAGAAAAGTAATTCCACTTCAAATTATGAAATGACAAAGAAAACTCTATATATTCTTCTATATAGTTAAAATAGTTAAAGAGGCTTTATACTGAATTGCGTATGTGAATTATTTGGCAGATTAATCAGTTAGATGAATAGATAAGAGTTGCAAAGTCAAAGCTGGGCACAATGGCTCACATCTGTAATCCCAGCACTTTGGGAGGCCGAGGCGGGAGAATCACGAGGTCAGGAGATCAAGACCATCCTGGCTAACACATTCTAAAACCTTGAGGAATTGCCACACTGTCTTCTACAATAGTTGAACTAGTTTATAGTACCACCAGCAACATAAAAGTGTTCGTATTTCTTCACATCCTCTCCAGCATCTGTTGTTTCCTGACATTTTAATGATCACCATTCTAACTTGTGTGAGATGGTATCTCATTGTGGTTTTGATATGCATTTCTCTGATGACCAGTGATGATGAGCATTTTTTCATGTGTCTGTTGGCTGCATAAATGTCTTCATTTGAGAAGTGTCTGTTCATATTCTTTCCTTTGCCCACTTTTTGATGGGGTTGATTTTTTTCTGGTAAATTTGTTTAAATTCTTTGTAGATTCTGGATATTAGCACTTTGTCAGATGGGTAGATTGCAAAAAATATTCCACAATGGTTGAACTAATTTACACTCCCACCAACAGTGTAAAAGCATTCTTATTTCTCCACAGCTTTGCCAGCATCTATTGTTTCCTGACTTTCTAATAATCACCACTCTGTCTGGTGTGAGATGGTATCTCATTGTAGTTTTGATTTGCCTTTCTGTGATGATCAGTGATATTGAGCTTTTTTTCATATTTTTGCTGGCAGCATGAATGTCTTCTTCTAAAAAGTGTCACTTCACATCCTTCACTTTTGGATGGGACTGTGTGTTTTTTTATCTTGTAAATTTGTTTAAATTCCTTGTAAATTCTGGATATTATACCTTTGTCAGAAGGGTAGATTGCAAATTATTTTCCCCATTCTATAGGTCATCTGTACAATCTGATGATAGTTTCTTTCTCTGTGCAGAAGCATTTTAGTTTAATTAGATCCCATTTGTCAATTTTAGCTTATCCACCACAATTAAGTCAGCATCATCCCTGGGATGCAAGGCTGGTTCAAGAAACACAAATCAATACATGTAATCTATCACATAAACAGAACCCAAAATCAAAACCACATGATTATCTCAATGGATACAGAAAAGGCATTAGATAAAATTCAACATATCTTCATGTTAAAAGCTCTCAGTAAACTAGGTATTGATAGAACATATCTCAAAATAATAAGAGCTATTTATGACAAATCCACAGCCGATATCATATCAAATGGGCTAAAGCTGGAATCATTTCCATTGAAAACCTGTACAAGAAAAGGATCCCTTCTCTTACCACTCCTATTCAACATAGTATTGGAAGTTCTGGCCAGGGCAATCAGGCAAGATAAGGAAATAAAGAGTATTTGGATAGGAAGAGAGGAAGTCTAACTGTCTTTGTTTGATTTTTATATTTAGAAAACCCCATCATCTCAGTCCAAAATCTCCTTAAACTGATAAGCAACTTCAGCAAAGTCTCAGGATACGAAATCAAAGTGCAAAATCAAAAGCTGTTTTACACCAACAATAGATAAGCAGAGAACCAAATTATAAATGAATTTCCATTCATAATCATTACAAAAAGAATAAAATACCTAGGGATACAGCTAACAAGGGATGTGAAGGACCTCTTCAAGGAGAACTACAAAATATTGCTCAAGGAAGTAAGAGAGGACACAAACAAATGGAAAAACACTCCCTCCTCATGGATAGGAAGAATCAATATCATGAAAATGGCCACAATGTCCTAAGTAATTTACAGATTCAAGGTTATTTCCATCAAACTGACATTGACATTCTTCACAGAATTAGAAACAACTATTTTAAATTTCATATGGATTCGAAGAAGATGCCGTATAGCCAAGACAATCCTAAGCAAACGGAACGTAGCTGGAGGCATCACGCTACCTGACTTCATACTATACCACAAGGCTATAGTGACCAAAAGAGCATGGCACTGGCACCAAAACAGACATATAGACCAATAGAACAGAACAGAGACCTCAGAAACAACACCACGCATCTACAACTCTCTGATCTTTGACAAATCTGACAAAAATAAGCAATGGGGAAAGCATCTCCTATTCAGTAAATGTTGCTGGGAAAACGGGCTAGCCATATGCAGAAAACTGAAATTGGAACCCTTCCTTACACCTTATACAAAAATTAACTCAAGATGTATTAAAGACTTAAGTGTAAAACAGAAAACTATAAAAACCCTAGAAGAAAATAAAGGCAATATCATTCAGGACATAGTCATGGGCAAAGACATCAAGACAAAAACTCCAAAAGCAATTGCAAAAGGAGTTGGCATTCTTAAGAAACTGAACCGCTTTTCAAAAAAGGCAGTTGAACTGAAGCTCAAACTCAGTTGCAATAACTCAGGTTACAATGTTCTGTTTGGCTTGGGATATAATAAAACGACCTTATTTTGGAGAAAGACCTCAGATTTTATATACAATTAGAAAAATAGAGAGAGGAGAGAGAGCAAAAGAGAAGAAGGAGGAAGAAAAGGAGAAGAAAAAAAGTGTTAAAAGAAAGAAATTATTTTATTATGGTATCTAAGGCCAGAATTCTGCAGAATCAGAAAATTTAAGGCCAGAGTTCTGAAAATTCAAAGGGTAAAACCATGCCTTTATATCTGAAGAACAGACTCATTTGAAATCTATTTCTTTGTTAAACTAACAACTGAGACCAGAGTCTGGATTATACACTTTTTTAGCCAGAAAAGAATATGGCATAACTTTGGGATTAGAAACTAAGACACTACCCATAAGTTTAAACAAATGCAGCTGAACAAGATATATCTCATGTTTTTCCTGGATTTGAAGAGGTTTTAATTATATATGTGGATGAGTTTGAGGTGGCTATGGGTTAGAATTCTAGTTAGTTTGGAAAGTATAAGAGAAAGCCAAGCACATTGGGGAGTACTTCAAAAGAAATACAAAGATTGAAATGTTCTTTTAATATCATTTTCTATAAGATTTACACTAATCATAAATGCTAATATATATTGAGGTTTATGTACAAGGCATTATTCTGATATTTATTTGCATTAACTCATTTCATCTTCATTTTTCATATAGTACGTATTGTAATAATCCATATTTCAGTGAAAATAAAATTGAGGTCCAGTTAAGTGACTTATCAAAGTCATATATGCAATAATTATGAAACTGGAATTCAAACCCAGACAAGCTGGCTCAAAACTCTGAGTTCTTCATCACTTTACTGAATTCCATCTGCTATGATGGCACAAAATTGGATTGAAAGATTAATTATATTTAGAGAAGTGGGAGAATCTAATACAGGAATACGGCATAAGGACAGAGAAAGACCTACTACTCTTTCTGACCTGGATGGCTTATGGGAAGAAGAGACAAAGAGAGTTGTGAGAAGATATCACATCAGCCTGTTCTGTCTTCCTCACTTCAGATTCCAAAAATATACACAGGAAGCCCAACACCATTGGGAAGGAGGAGGGAGGAAGCTAAAAGTGCACAGCTGTAAGTATCTTGTGGATATGCCAGGCTTTCTGGACATGTCCTCAAGGGAACAACCAATTTGAAGAGGTGATAATTGTGCCAGAATGGTGAGGGGATACAGATGGATAAATTTGACTGAGTCAGGAATTCTGGTTCACCAAAGGACTATGTAAACTGAGAAGAGGCATCAGAAATCTCTGATGCCCTGGTGGCAATTTAATAAGGTCCTATCAGAGTCAAGGTCCAGTAAATGTCTTGAGTCACAATGCACAATGAATGTGTTACTTGTAGGGAATTCAAGATAAAGGCAATGGTCAAGGCCAGGGATTCCAATGGCAGGGTTACTACAACACTCTAAAAGACAAACTCGGATGAGTCACAATTCAGAGATCACCAGTCCAAAGGGAAGATCATATCAGTTTTCTTTTTTTTTTTAACCAAAGGCCTGAATGGTTTAGAAGGTACTGCAAGGATTTATGGTCTTTGTCTTTGTCCCAGATGTCACACAAACCTGACTTCTCCTTTAAAAAATATACCATCATGGAGAGGAACAAAGGACTGAGTTTAAGAAACAGTGCTTTTACATAAAACAGAGGAATCCATGAAAAAGAAATTGTTGAGATTGGGAGGCACTAACATTCTGTATATTTCAAAGTTTGACTGATTGTATTTGTTTCTCTTTGCTAAATAGCCAGGTACTGGTTTATGAGTAATCAGCATAACTATGAGAATTAAAAAAAAATATTTATTTTATGTATTTGAGTATAGTGTGAATAAGAGATGTAGCATGGCTGTGTGTATTTTAGCAATATTAATTTTTAGGAAATACTTTTCTGGACATTAGCAATAGGCTAACAGTCAAAATATATATATGGCTTAAGACCCCAAAACAATTGTAACAAACACAAAATTGACAAGAAAACTCGATTAAACTAAAGGCCTTCTGTGCAGAAAAAAAAAAAAAAAAAAAAAAAACTTTCAAACCTGTAAAGAATAGAAGGACACTATACAGAATGAAAGAAAATATTAGTCAACTATGCATACAACAGAGGTCTGATATCCAGAATCTATAAGGAATTTACACAAAATAACAAGCAAAAAAGAAAACAAAACAAAATAACCTCATTAAAAGTAGACAAAGGATAGACACTTCTCAAAACAAGATATACAAGTCACCAACAAACATTTAAAAATGCTCAACATTACATTTCATAATTTCATTAAAGAAATGTAAATCAAAACCACAATGAGATACCATCTCACGTCAGTCATAATGGCTACTATTAATAAGTCAAAAAATAATAGATGCCATCAAGGTTGCGGAGAAAAGGGAACATTTATAAATGTTTATGGGAATGTCAACTTGTTCAGCCCCTATGGAAAGCAGTTTGGAGAAGTCTCAACTTAAAACAGAACTACCATTCAACCCAGAAACCCCATTGCTGAGTATATACCCAAAGGAAAATAAATTGTTCTACCAAAAAGACACACGTGCTTGTATGTTTATTGTGACACTATTCACAATAGTAAAGACATTAAATCAACTTAGGTGCCCATTAAAATGGTGGATTTGATAAAGTAATGGCAGTACATGTATACCATGGAGTACTACACAGTCATAAAAAAGAGCAAAATTGTGTCCTTTGCAGCAACATGGATGCAGCTGAAGGTTGTTATCCTAAGTGAATTACTGCAGGAACAGAAAACCAAATACTACATGTTCTAACTTATAAGTGGGAACTAAACATTCAGTACATATGGACCCAAAGATGGAAACAATAGACACTGGGGACTACTAAAGGGTAAAAGGAGGAGGAGGGGTATAAGCTGAAAAACTACTAATCAGGTTCTAGGCTCACTACCTGGGTAACAAGATTAATCATACTACAAACCTTAGCTTGTGTGATATGCCCATGTAACAAGCCTGCACATGTATCCCCTGAACCTAAAAGTTGAAAAAAAAATAATTATCTAACTAAATAACTTTGGGAAGATATACTCAGCAAGTTAAAACAACTCTTTTCCTCAGTGCCTCAAAAGTTGATCTAAGCATACATTATTACCATTAGACTTCAAATTTTGAAGTTTAAAATTCCTTACTGTAGGAAATTAATGAAAATTATTTCATATCTTCATACTAGGATTATCAGCAACCCCGAAAGCTAATAGTGACTTGACATCATGTTCAGGCACAATCTGAAAAGTGCTAGTCTTTATGCTATGCATGATTGGTTAAAACAAATAAATAAATAGATGTTCCTCATATTTGCTGAAAGCAATTAAAAGGACTTCTGGTACTTTATGTTTAAATGTTCATTAATTTCATCACATAATAAGTATAAAAGTGCTATTAAATTAGGCATAATATCACTGTAAACTTCAATCTATTATGTCAATATCTCTGTATCATGATCATGTATCTATTAAATATAAATTGGGGAGGCAAATAGCACCTCAACCTTTAATGAAAGGACAGAGCAAGCTTTCTATAAAAAGCAGTGCTTAGGTAAGATGAGGCATAATATCAGATGAGGTTTCATAATCCCATAGAAAAACATTCAGGAGCCAGGGCACACTTGGACTCGTCACCAGTTATATTCCAAGAGAAGAACTCCATATCTCACAATTCCACCTAAAGAACAAACATTAAGTGCAACAAATTGGGAAGGAGTTGCATATTTGCCACAGGTTGCCTGGAGACATCATAGGCAATTGGAAGTGTAGGCAGCCCCTCCCTAGTAGAGAAGGAAGAGTGACCTGCCACTCTGAAGAAGAAAAAATAAATTTGTGGAATTTCCCTTCTTCACAAATATCAGTCTAATT
Source organism: Rhinopithecus bieti (assembly GCF_001698545.2). NCBI lineage: Eukaryota > Metazoa > Chordata > Mammalia > Primates > Cercopithecidae > Rhinopithecus > Rhinopithecus bieti. Next base: position 78,105 of record NW_016819946.1, read on the forward strand.
TTTACCTTCCTCAACACTATGATCAACTTGTATTTCTTACCTTAGATATAGACATGAAAAGTTGCCTGCATTGCAACAAAGATTAGACATAGAAATAGTAAATTCCATTCAGATAATGGAAAATGCTATTATATCAGTTTTCATAATTAAGACAAAAACATAATTTATCTCAAATTACACTGTAGTTGAGTATCAACAATCCATTGTCACTGAAACTTATCCTGAGGAACTAACTTGATTTCGGTATTACAATCATGAGCTTTGAAATCAGACAGACCCAGGAACAAATCGCTTCTCTTATTGTTAATTATGTTTTAGGCATCATTTTGATTACCTACAAATTGAAGGCAATAATTGTATTAGTCTGTTCTCACACTGCTGATAAAGACATACTCAAGACTGGGCAATTTACAAAAGAAAGAGAGCTTAATGGACTTACAGTTCCACATGGCTGGGAAGACCTCACAATCATGGTGAAAAGCAAGGAGGAGCAAGTCACATCTTACATGGATGGAAGTAGGCAAAAAGAGAGCTTCTGCAGGGAAAGTCCTATTTTTAAAACCATCAGATCTTGTGAGACTCACTATCACAAGAACAGTACAGGAACAACTTGCCCCCACAATTCAATCACCTCCCAACAAGTTCCTCCCATGACATGTGAGAATTGTGCAAGTTACAATTCAAGATGAGATTTGCGTGGGGACACAGCCAAAAAATATCATTCCACTCCTGGCCCCTCCCAAATCTTAACTCATTCAGCAATAACTCAAAAGCCCACAGTCCAACATCTCATCTAAGATAAGGCATGTCCCTTCTGTCTATGAGCCTATAAAAGCAAAAGCAAGCTATGTTACTTCCTAGATACAATGAGGGTACAAGCAATGGGTAAGTACAATCCTTCCAAATGGGAGAAGTTGGCCAAAACAGAGGGGCTACAGGCCTCATGCAAATCTGAAATCCAGAGGGGCAGTCAAATCTCAAAGCTCCAAAATGATTTTGTTTGACTCCATGTCTCATATGCAGGTCATGCTGATGCAAGAGGTGGGTTCCCATAGTATTGGGCAGCACCACCCCTGTGACTTTGTGGGGTACAGCCTCTCTCCCACATGCTTTCATGGACTGGTGTTAAGTGTCTGCAACTTTTCCAGGCACACAGTGAAAGCTGTCACTGGATCTACTATTCTGGGGACTAAAGGACAGTGGCCTTCTTCACACAGCTCCACTTGTTGCAGGAAATTAGGGACCCTGAACAGAGGGACTGGCTGAAGCAGTGGCAGAAGAACATAAATTGTGAAGATTTCATGGACATTTATTAGTTCTGCAAATTAATACTTTTATAATTTCTTATGCCTGTCTTTACTGCAATCTCTGAACATAAATTTGAAGATTTCATGGACATTTATCACTTCCCCAATCAATACTCTTATTATTTCCTATGTCTATCTTTACTTTAATCTCTTAATCCTGTCATCTTTGTAAACTGAGGATGTATGTCACCTCAGGAACCTGTGATGAATGCATTAACTGCACAAATTGTTCCTAAAGCATGTGTGTTTAAACAATATGAAATCTGGGAACCTTGAAAAAAGAACAGGATAACAGCAATGTTCAAGGAACAAGGGAGATAACCATTAAGTCTGACTGCCTGGGAGCCAGGCGGAATAGAGCCATATTTCTCTTCTTACAAAAGCGAATAGGAGAAATATTGCTGAATTCTTTTTCTCAGCAAGGAACAGCCCTGAGAAAGAGAATGCATTCCTAGGGGGAGGTCTCTAAAATGGCTGCTCTAGGAATGTCTGTCTTATATGGTTGCAGATAAGGGATGAAATAAGCCCCGGTCTCCCATAGTGCTCCCAGCCTATTAGGATGAGGAAATTACTGCCTAGTAAATTTTAGTCAGACCAGTTGTCTACTCTCAAACCCTGTCTCCTGATAAGATGTTATTAATGACAATGCATGCCCAGTGGGACATGAAACTTCATTAGCAATTTTAATTTCACACCAGTCTTGTGGTCTTGCTCTGCCCCCATTTGCCTTGTGATATCTTATTGCCTTGTGAAGCATATGATCTCTGTGACCCACACCCAATTCGTACATTCCCCCCTCTTTGAAAATCACTAACAAAAACATGCTGGTTTTGCGGCTTGAGGGGCATCATGGAACCTACTGACATGTGATGTCTCCCCTGGACACCCAGCTTTAACATTTCTCTCTTTTTTGTACCCTTTCCCTTTATTTCATAGACTGGCCAACACTTAGGGAAAATAGAAAAGAACCTACATTGAAATATTGGGGGCTGGTTCCCCCAAAACAACTAGACAGTGTCCCAGTAGGGACTCTGTGTGGAGACTCCAACACCAAATTTCCTTTCTGCACTGCCCTAGCAGAGGTTCTCCAGGAGAGCCCCAGCCCTGAAGCAAACTTCTGCCTGAACATCCAAGCATTTCCATACATCCTCTGAAATCGAAATAGAGGTTCCCAAATCCCAATTCTTGACTTCCATGCACCTTCAGACTCAACACCACTTGGAAACTGCCAAGACTTGGGACTTGCACCCTCTGAAGCCATGGCCAGAGCTGTACTTTGGCCTCCTTTAGTCATGGCTATAGCAGCTGAGATGCATGGCACCAAGTTCCTAGGCTGCACACAGCATGGGGACCCTGGGCCCAGCCCATGAAACCATTTTTTCTTCCTAGTCTTCTGGGCCTGTGATGGGAGGGGCTGCCATAAAGACCTCTGACATGCCCTGGAGATATTTTTCCCATTGCCTTGGGGATTAATATTCAGCTCCTTGTTTCTTACACAAATTTCTGCAGCCAGCTTGAATTTATCCTCAGAAAATGGGATTTTCTTTTCTATCACATTGTCAGACTGCAAATTTTCCAGACTTTTATGCTCTTCTTCCCTTATAAAACTGAATGCCTTTTACAGTACCCAAGTGACCTCTTGAATGCTTTGCTGCTTAGAAATTTCTTCCATCAGATACTCTAAATCATCTCTCTCATATTGAAAGTTCCACAAATCTCTAAGGCAGGGGCAAAATACTGCCAGTTTCTTTGCTAAAGAAGTCACCTTTGCTCTAGTTCCCAACAAGTTTCTCATTTCCATCTGAGACCACCTCAGCCTGGACCTTATTGTCTGTATCACTATCAGCATTGTTGTCAAAGTCATTTAACAAGTCTCTAGGAAGTTTCACATTTTCCTGTCTTCTTCCAAGCCCTCCAAACTGTTCTAACCTCTGCCTTTTACCCAGTTCCAAAGTCACTTACACATTTTTGGGTATCTTCACAGCAATGCCCTACTCCAGTGGTACCAATTTACTGTATTAGTCCATTTTCATGCTGCTGATAAGGACATACCTGAGACTGGGAAATTTCCATAGGAAAGAGGTTTAGTGGACTTACTTACACATGGCTGGTGAGAACTCATAATCTTGGTGGAAAGCAAGAAGGAGCAAGTCATGTCTTACATGGATGGAAGTAGGCAAAGAGAGACCTTGTGCAAGGAAACTCCCATTTTTAAAATCATCAGATCTTGTGAGACTCATTCACTATCATGAGAAAAGCACTGAAAAGACCCACCCCCTTAATTCAATCACCTCCCACCAGGTTCCTCCCATGAACATAGGAACTGTGGGAGTTACAATTCAGGATGAGATTTGGGTGGGGTCACAGCCAAACCATACCAACAGTGCACTTCCAGTAATGTGTTGTAAAATACAGAACACAAGGTACAGAAAGTATTTTACTGTTGATAATATTACTGATACATTCAATATATGTTGTTTGTATATTTAAATACTTATCCTCATCTCTCTTTATAAAATTGAAGTGGTTTTGTTTTTACCTGTGGCTTTTGAGAAACTGTGAGTTAAAAATCTAACACTATCTCAGATTTGATGTCTCAGATTTGATGATGAATTTACTTGGGGTCAACTATATGTGAAAACAAATTTATTCACAATGTTTCTGAAAGCACTATATAAAAAGTTTTATTCTTTTCTGTGATTTATTATTTGATAAGTACATACTACTTCCTCCCTGACTCACCTAACTGGAGAGGGGAAAAAACTGATTTTCTCACTATGAAAAATAATTTCAAGACATTTTGCTTATTGATACATTTAGATATTCATTTAGTCACTAATGACTTATTACCTACTCGGGGCTAAGAGCANCTGAGGATGTATGTCACCTCAGGAACCTGTGATGAATGCATTAACTGCACAAATTGTTCCTAAAGCATGTGTGTTTAAACAATATGAAATCTGGGAACCTTGAAAAAAGAACAGGATAACAGCAATGTTCAAGGAACAAGGGAGATAACCATTAAGTCTGACTGCCTGGGAGCCAGGCGGAATAGAGCCATATTTCTCTTCTTACAAAAGCGAATAGGAGAAATATTGCCGAATTCTTTTCTCAGCAAGGAACAGCCCTGAGAAAGAGAATGCATTCCTAGGGGAGGTCTCTAAAATGGCTGCTCTAGGAATGTCTGTCTTATATGGTTGCAGATAAGGGATGAAATAAGCCCCGGTCTCCCATAGTGCTCCCAGCCTATTAGGATGAGGAAATTACTGCCTAGTAAATTTTAGTCAGACCAGTTGTCTACTCTCAAACCCTGTCTCCTGATAAGATGTTATTAATGACAATGCATGCCCAGTGGGACATGAAACTTCATTAGCAATTTTAATTTCACACCAGTCTTGTGGTCTTGCTCTGCCCCATTTGCCTTGTGATATCTTATTGCCTTGTGAAGCATATGATCTCTGTGACCCACACCCAATTCGTACATTCCCCCCTCTTTGAAAATCACTAACAAAACATGCTGGTTTTGCGGCTTGAGGGGCATCATGGAACCTACTGACATGTGATGTCTCCCCTGGACACCCAGATTTAACATTTCTCTCTTTTTTGTACCCTTTCCCTTTATTTCATAGACTGGCCAACACTTAGGGAAAATAGAAAAGAACCTACATTGAAATATTGGGGCTGGTTCCCCAAAACAACTAGACAGTGTCCCAGTAGGGACTCTGTGTGGAGACTCCAACACCAAATTTCCTTTCTGCACTGCCCTAGCAGAGGTTCTCCAGGAGAGCCCCAGCCCTGAAGCAAACTTCTGCCTGAACATCCAAGCATTTCCATACATCCTCTGAAATCGAAATAGAGGTTCCCAAATCCCAATTCTTGACTTCCATGCACCTTCAGACTCAACACCACTTGGAAACTGCCAAGACTTGGGACTTGCACCCTCTGAAGCCATGGCCAGAGCTGTACTTTGGCCTCCTTTAGTCATGGCTATAGCAGCTGAGATGCATGGCACCAAGTTCCTAGGCTGCACACAGCATGGGGACCCTGGGCCCAGCCCATGAAACCATTTTTTCTTCCTAGTCTTCTGGGCCTGTGATGGGAGGGGCTGCCATAAAGACCTCTGACATGCCCTGGAGATATTTTCCCATTGCCTTGGGGATTAATATTCAGCTCCTTGTTTCTTACACAAATTTCTGCAGCCAGCTTGAATTTATCCTCAGAAAATGGGATTTTCTTTTCTATCACATTGTCAGACTGCAAATTTTCCAGACTTTTATGCTCTTCTTCCCTTATAAAACTGAATGCCTTTTACAGTACCCAAGTGACCTCTTGAATGCTTTGCTGCTTAGAAATTTCTTCCATCAGATACTCTAAATCATCTCTCTCATATTGAAAGTTCCACAAATCTCTAAGGCAGGGGCAAAATACTGCCAGTTTCTTTGCTAAAGAAGTCACCTTTGCTCTAGTTCCCAACAAGTTTCTCATTTCCATCTGAGACCACCTCAGCCTGGACCTTATTGTCTGTATCACTATCAGCATTGTTGTCAAAGTCATTTAACAAGTCTCTAGGAAGTTTCACATTTTCCTGTCTTCTTCCAAGCCCTCCAAACTGTTCTAACCTCTGCCTTTTACCCAGTTCCAAAGTCACTTACACATTTTGGGTATCTTCACAGCAATGCCCTACTCCAGTGGTACCAATTTACTGTATTAGTCCATTTTCATGCTGCTGATAAGGACATACCTGAGACTGGGAAATTTCCATAGGAAAGAGGTTTAGTGGACTTACTTACACATGGCTGGTGAGAACTCATAATCTTGGTGGAAAGCAAGAAGGAGCAAGTCATGTCTTACATGGATGGAAGTAGGCAAAGAGAGACCTTGTGCAAGGAAACTCCCATTTTAAAATCATCAGATCTTGTGAGACTCATTCACTATCATGAGAAAAGCACTGAAAAGACCCACCCCTTAATTCAATCACCTCCCACCAGGTTCCTCCCATGAACATAGGAACTGTGGGAGTTACAATTCAGGATGAGATTTGGGTGGGGTCACAGCCAAACCATACCAACAGTGCACTTCCAGTAATGTGTTGTAAAATACAGAACACAAGGTACAGAAAGTATTTTACTGTTGATAATATTACTGATACATTCAATATATGTTGTTTGTATATTTAAATACTTATCCTCATCTCTCTTTATAAAATTGAAGTGGTTTTGTTTTACCTGTGGCTTTTGAGAAACTGTGAGTTAAAATCTAACACTATCTCAGATTTGATGTCTCAGATTTGATGATGAATTTACTTGGGGTCAACTATATGTGAAAACAAATTTATTCACAATGTTTCTGAAAGCACTATATAAAAGTTTTATTCTTTTCTGTGATTTATTATTTGATAAGTACATACTACTTCCTCCCTGACTCACCTAACTGGAGAGGGGAAAAAACTGATTTTCTCACTATGAAAATAATTTCAGGACATTTTGCTTATTGATACATTTAGATATTCATTTAGTCACTAATGACTTATTACCTACTCGGGGCTAAGAGCAGTTCTACGTTCCATGAGTATAAAAGACAGCAAGATAGAATGAGCCCTTCTTCAATGTAGCTCAAATATGAGGGACAAAATAACACATTAAAACAAATTAAACAATTACAATAACAAAGATTATAGTATGCTATGGAAATATTAAAGTGTGACTTTTAATCTCTCTGAGAAAACTCCACACATTCAAGGTGTGACTTGAAGTTTGAACAAAAATTGACTACTGAAAAGGAGAATGGCAATGGGAAGAGTATTCCTGGCATTGGGAAAAGAACCTAGGGACTAGGAAGATCACTAGTATTCACCGGTATTTCAGAGACCTAAAAATATCTCGGCATTGCTAAAATAGAAATGAAGAAGAGCTGGAGTTGCTAAAGCTGGAACTGGAAAAGTAGGTAGGGTTTTTCTTTTAAAAGAATAGTTTTTTAAGAATTTGAATTTATAGTAAAGACAATATGAAAGTTTTAAAGAGTTATGACATGAACATAGTTGTAGTCTAAAAGGTAACCTTTCAACTTAGAGCAAAAGTTAAAAAGAATGAGAGGGATGTAGAAATATATTCTTATAGACCAAATAAGACACACTCATGTATTATGCTAGAATGAAAGCTGTGGCAGTACAGAGGGTTGAAAGTTTTAGGAGACATGTAAGGGGTGGTATTTGTAGGATCAGTTATACATAGAATTTGAACAAGAGGTGAGTTTCTCACCTTTGAAATATAGAAGAAATAGAAAATTACTTTAGAACTGTAAGTACTATGACAAATATACATATATACTGACCAGATTCCAAGATTGTTTTAGCCACTATAGATATTGAATTTACTTATCTAGGCAATACTAAACAGTCAAAGAAATGAGAAATAAGACATCATCTCCAAGGAAAGGAACTTAAGAGAAACTAAGCCAATAAGAAAGAAGCCTCTGCTTCTGATATAACATTCTACAGAATAACTGAGCCAATGAGAAAAAAAATCTCTATTCCTCATGGCAAAATGGAGTACAAGACACCGCCTTAGTAATTCTGCTTGTTGCTTGTTAGAATGACTTTTGAAATCTAGTTGTTAATTTTTGTATTTGAATAAACACTTAAAGATAGAGACATAGTGGTAGTCAAGCCAAGTTCAATGTTAGTCACCAACAGTGCCAACCACAAGGAATAATCCCTCCAAAATAATAAAAATAACAATAATAGTACTTCAACAATAAAAATATATGGCTTATTAAAAGATTAAATTAACTATTGTATTGTTATCAATCTAATTAATATTAATATCAATCTAATTTATATTAATGTAATATTAATATTTTATTGAAAGATTAAAAAATAGGTGCTAAAGGAATAATAGGCAGTACAACTGCATCTGTATATGTCTACTGACCAAAATAAGAGTCTGAGCGTTGGTCTATTGTTCACCATAAGTCAGCCCTTATGCGTCATTTGAGGTCATTGAAATAAGCTCATTTTCCTTTGCCAGCTTTCTTTCTTTCTATCTACCTACTCTCTTAAAAAGAAAACAAACAAACTGAAACAGCTCTCTTGTGATCTTATAAAACCCTTCAATGCTCCATTCTCTGGCAAACTTTTACATCAGTATTTGAAAATACTTGTCTATTCTTTTTAAAAAGTTTTGTCAATTTTTTCTCTCATGAATTCATGTGGATCCATACTTTATCCACATCTCTTCATAAAATCTGATGCTGTATTGTCTTGCTCTGGTCAACAGTGGCATCATTTTTGCTAAATCCCCATCGACAATTCTTGGTCTTCATTAACTTGACCCATCTGCAGTATTCTCTTAGATCAAGTAAGTTTTAATATGGCACCTGCTTTTTTTTTATTTTACCACCAGCATATTACTCCTTTGTTGTTCTTCTCTGCATCAGCACGCTCCTCATCAGTATTCTTGGTTAGATCTCCGTATCTTTTGGACTTCTCTATATATTACATTGTCATAGAATTTATCACAAAATATATTTCCTCTCTCTATATTTTTCTCTGGTTGAATAAAGCATGAAAAGATAAACACATTCATTGAGCAGTGAGCAAACTAAGTGGTAAATTAGAATCATATAGTGCATTTTGTGTTTTATATAAGATATATAATTTATTTGCCAAAATAAACCTGTAAGGCAAGTGTTATTATTATTTGTCTGAAAGGTCTGATACTATAATTTGGAACTTGTTTTGGACACAGGAGAATGCCTGAATTCTACCTTTGCCCAGTTGCATCCATTTCTATGATCTCTGGTAAAACATATCTGCCAAAATCAGTGCAAATATTATGTAATATATTATTTCATTAATGGTTGGGTTTATAATGGTAATACAGGTTTAAGTTAAACTAGGGCTTATTCCAGAACCCTAGACGACTCTGTGAGGACTCTCAAAATCTATAATATGGCTGAAAGACCAATGGAAGCCAATGAAATGTGTGAACAAAAAAGCAAAATGAGTTGGCCTTAGATGAAAAGAGAAACCTCTCATTCTTGTGTTTAGTGATCCAATTCATAAATAATCATGGTTTGGTTACTGTCTTAGAATCTGATTAAAGGCAGACTATCAGTATTTTTTTTTTCTCTCAGCAAAGAGGAAGAAGCCCTCACCTTGTAGTAACAATTGTTGTTCACTTTTCTTTTCTTTTTTTTTTTTTTTCTTTGAAGGTTAAGTGACTTATCTCATTTAATTAGCAATTCAGTAATTGAACCCAAGTCCAGTTGATTCTGGACCCTAGCTAGACCCTCACTCTCTAAATCATTACAAAAGGATAATGACACATAAAATAAATATGGAAACATCTGAAAATAGAGGGTATTTAGCATAGGGACTTTGTAAAATGGATGGAGAAGAGAATCTAGCTCATAATTCCAAGGAGCATGCAGAGGTATAGAAGATAAAACACAATGAGTGTTCTGAGATGTGAGAGAAATACCAAGAGTGAGTGCTGCCCAGGAGAATAAGAACAGAGACTTTTGATACGAGTTACCAACCATGTCAAATAACAAGTAACAACCAAGAGCAAGATTTTTAATTATGCAGTGGCATTATTGTACTGGACTTTTTGTTTGCCTTGGTTATTTGATTTTGTTAACGTAACAAATATGGAATAAATGTCTGGATATAATGAGTACTAGCTATTTCCACACCCTCTAAAATCCAAATTATCAGTATTGTTCTGTCCAGAGAGTTACCAGAGTTATTTAGCATATTCATATTGGTATCTTGTTAGCATTTTAATATAGTTTATAGAAAAAGTTTCAGACTATATTAGAATGGAAAATTTTACGACCAACTACTCCTACACTATTTCACAAAGACCTGCTTGATCATTTAATTCTCTTTGAAATTCCAGAATAGAACTATTTGTTTGCTCATTGCATTGCAATCTACACGATGACAGCATAGCATTATCACCTCTCCCACTGATTCTTTCCTATTTGTTCTAGCTAAAATTATCACCCTGTTATTCTGAAGCAAATCTTACCCTTTCAATATACTTTTCTTGTTTTTATATTCCTCACAGTGCAGGCATTTCCCTGACATGTTCTTTTGTCAAAAATCTATTCTCTATACAAAAGAAGAACCAACAGCAACAAATATAGATTTATTTACTCCTTAACATAAGAAAAAAACTGTCCCAAAATGGAATGTCAAGAGATGATACAAAAGTGTAGTGATCACCAATTATGGTGGACAATATTATAAAAATTTCCGTGGGAACTGTAGCTTATGTTACTTTCTTACTATGATATCCTATAAATTTCTATTTATGTTATCTATATTAAAAGTTGTCTTTCAAAACTCTTTATTATCAAAGAAGAAAAACAACCTAAAAAAGTCCTATGATTTGAAGTCAATTTTAGAAATGCTTACTGCTAATGTGGCAATCATAATTTTAACAGAGGCCAAATATTTAAAATTCTGAAATACTTAATCTCTATCATTGTCAGTTACAGAACAAAATATATTAATGTTTCAAGAGGTAAAAATTAACTAACATCCTCATAAATTTAGCTCCTATTTACATTTTTGTCACCAAACTTCCTTCATTTATTTTAAACAACATCTGGAAGGCATTCTTCCATAGTAAAGTGACTGCGAAGGTTAGAGAGAGAACTGCCTCTAGTTCTACCTGTACTATTTTGGGCAAGGTATGTGACCTCTTTGGGTTTCAAGCATCATGTCTGTGAAATAAGAGTAGAATTTATAATTTGCAGCGTTGGTAGAAAGCTTAAACTAGATTATTTATATAAAGTTGGGCCCTTAAGACATTTGATGAATCTTGACCTAGAATGAATGAATGAAAAACGAGGCAGACAGTTTCTCTAATGGGTAGAGAAGACAGCAGAGGATTTGAAAGTTTCTTGTAACTAAAGAAAATCAAAGTTTAAGACTGCCAAGTCTGCAAGAACTTAATGGCAAAAATCCCTGAAACAAGAGAGAGACACAGGAAAATAAATATAAAATAATATAATAATAATATAAAATAATAAGTATTATTGATTCTTAAGCTGTGCAGATAAAGGAAGTGAAGAAATGAGCAGAAAGTTAATGGAAATTACAGTGAGGCTTTCCATGATGTCATGTTACTGAGGGATTTAATAGTGTCAAAGAAAAAATGGCAGTAATAAGCATGCTCTACTGGAGAGTAACTTGCTAAGGTAGGGAGAATGGGGAGAAAAAGGTATAGCGAGCCTTCCAAAAACTAAAACTAGCATCAGTTTGAGAATTTCTTGGATTAAGGTAAATTAACATACTGTGACTAACTAAGAGCATAATGGGTGTTTCTCTAAGGAAAAATACAAACACTGAAAGAAAATGAAAAATACATTACTTTGAAAGGTGCTAAAACAGACTTGGAGAGGACTTTCCAAAATAAATTATGAAAGTCAGATAAAAATAAAATGATATTCTTTAAGTGTTTTCAAAGACTTAAAAGTTAAAAGTTTAAAGACTTAAAGTGTTGCCTTTAGACAAACTAGAGGTCTATGCTCATAGGAAATATCTTTCCAATGTTGAATAAAGAAAGAAACTTTCACTAAAATTCAACATACAAACAAAAGTCGCTATTTGTAATTGTATATGTGCTTAAGATAACTTTGGTCTCCTTCTCTCTCTCTATATATATATATATGTGTGTATACACACACACACACAGAGAGAGAGAGACAGAGAGAGAGATATTGTCTCTCTTATAAACACATGATCAGAATTTTATCAAACTGAATTTAGTCTTATATAAAAGACAATACATCACAGTAAAGTGTGGCATGGCCCCCAAACAACTCAACTGAATTCTATAGATTTTATTGAACATAACGGGCACATTAAAAACAATTACTTTTGGAGCAAGAAACAATGTATTTTCATCTAGGTATGCTATAGATAACATATTCATCACATATCATTTATTCAAGAAACACATTTATGTATCTTTATTTTTATAGTCAATGAACTTAAATTGCAGGTATAGTAAACATTGGACATTGTGTTCAATTTAGAATATCCGTATTCAACAAGATTCACTTCTTGTCTTGAAGTAGCGTATGGCGCAATGATAATATAGCTGTGGTATAGTAATAGTGATAAGACAAAACAAGGAGGAGACAATAAAAATATTTTCATGGAAGGGAACAGGTACTTCCCAAGCAAGTACTGGTGAGATATGAGGTTAGAGTAAGATGACAAAGGAATGTCAATTTTCTATTGTGCTGTTCAGCATCTTGTCACGTTATGGCATGACGTGATATGTTGTGACATGATGTGATGTAAAGTTATGTTAAGAAATAGAGACCAAATACGATGGCAGTACTTGAATTTATTAGCATAAGAAAAAAATTAATTAGAAGGTGATCTAGCTATAATATGATGCAGGGACTGTAAAAGTCCAGAGTGGATTCAAGGATACAAGAAATAACCCTGTTAATACTTGTGAAAAGTTATGCAACAGTAAACCAAAGTAATAACTGAAAGTATTTTTTATAGTACATTAGGAGATTCAAGAGACCTTAAAAGAGTGTAATGATCAAAGGTAGAGAAGACTAAAATGAGGCAGAAGACAAGAGTGGAACTGAGGTCTCTGGCTGGCTCAAATTTTATTTATTATTATGCTGTTCACAAGTAGATGAATCATTTGGGAAGATCTTTTCATTTCTCCTTTCTTTTGTTCTACCATCCATCTAAGGCATTTTCCACATTTATACATGCATTTTAACTGGATAAAAATCATAATAATTCCTGTGAAAATAGCAATCTTGATAAAAACAATAGCCAATAATAATACTAATGTCTATTCATATGTTAAGCACTCCTTGGGTAATATGCACCACACTGTACTTTATGCTTTACGTTATTTAATCTGTAAATGACCTTTTGATCAACAAAGTATTTTTCCTATTTTACAGGAGCCAAAACTGAAGTTTTGAGATGTTCAGTCACGTACAAAATGTCTCAAGCTAATTAGTGGCAGGACACAAATTTAAACAAGAAAAAAATCCTACTAAACTCAGTCTTTTAAATATGTATTTATGTCAATTATGTTTCTGGAAAAACACATGGGATTTTCCTGTCTTGGTACTTCTGATCTCTCTACCATATCTCCTGTCTCCATAATTAGGGTCACATTCCTTGTCACTTTTGCCAAGTCTCAGACTCTTGTAGGGTGGGTCCTTGAATGCAGCTGCCTGAGCTGAAATCCTGATTCTTTCCACTTACTGAACTTGAAATGTTATAATCTGACTGACCTTGAGACATTAACTGAACTATTCCTGTGCCTCATTAGTGCATTTTAACTCTAACTTTGTTGTAAGGGTTAAATAGTTGCAAAGCAAAGGGTCTGGCAAGCAAATGCTCGAATAGCCTTGCTTTTAAAATTATTCTCACCTTCATGGACTTTTTAAATAAATCGCTCAAAACAACATATCTTTCATTGCACACCATGAAAACAGCTGTGGGGAAAGCTCAACTTTTCTTTCTCATGTCATTATCACTTTTAGGTTATTTCAGAAAGATTACTTTGCTAATAAAACAGTTGGCTATGTAAATGACATAACTCAATAGCTTAAATGTATAAAGTAATATTTTATAAACCTGACAAGTCAGTGAATATTTCAGAAAAGTTAAATTGAGCAGTTTATGGTTCACTGACAAAGCCAGTATGATAGGGAAAGGGATCCATCTGAGTACTTCACATATATTAACTAATTTCATCCTCAATATAAGTCTGTGAGGTTTATGCTAGTTATGCATTTTATAGGCAAGAGAACCAAGGTACACAGATGTAAAGTTACTTGACAACACCATTCACCTAATAAATAGCAGAGCTGAGATTTTAGTCCAAGCCCTCTGAATTTGCTGTTTTTTCTTTTTTTTTTTTTTTTTTTTTTTTTTTGAGGCGGAGTCTCGCTCTGTCGCCCAGACTGGAGTGCAGTGGCGCAATCTCGGCTCACTGCAAGCTCCGCCTCCCGGGTTCACGCCATTCTCCTGCCTCAGCCTCCCGAGTAGCTGGGACTACAGGCGCCCGCCACCTCGCCCGGCTAGTTTTTTGTATTTTTAGTAGAGACGGGGTTTCACCATGTGAGCCAGGATGGTCTCGATCTCCTGACCTCGTGATCCACCCGTCTCGGCCTCCCAAAGTGCTGGGATTACAGGCTTGAGCCACCGCGCCCGGCCTGTTTATGCTTTTAACCACTGTGCTAACACTATTCTTAGTAACAATGCATATAAAATTTGGAATACATGTACTATCATTTTTAAAATACTGATATAGCTTAGAGATTTATGAATCTCGGTTACTGGCCTGAGGTTTAACCCCAGAGAGTATTATTTTAGCCATATATTTAATGGAGAGACCTGAACCCTACCAATTGTCTTACATGATGCTAGGCACTTTCACTTAGACAGGAAAAAATGTGTCGCTTAAAATAAGAAGGATCAAATACATAATATTTCAGACTATGAGAAAGAAAACAAAGTATATGTAGGTAGAAACCTTAGCATCTTGATAAAATAGCCAGGATATTATGATAAACTAGAAAACTCCTGTTTTTAAGTTCTCCAACCCAAAGCTTCATCCCTCCCTTCGCCATTAAACTCACTAATATTGGCTCTCATTTCCTGGAAAATGTATCTCAAACAAGAGCAATCCCAGAATGCCTTATTCCAAACCTACTCGAATGAGCACAAAGAAGAAGTTCCAAAGCGTGAAAATATAAATGCTACAATTAAAACTAAAAAATGTTAAAATATTTGAATTTAAAAATGGGTTGCACACAGATTATTTGGGTTACTCAAAATTTCTGTATCTAGCACTACTGCTTTAGATTGGGATCTTATGTTTAACTTTTATTCTTACGATGTTCCAACTATTTGAGAATTAAAGGTGAAATCTGAAAGAATTTCTACTCTGGAATTCTATTTTTCCTACAATATATTTCTCTAAATTGTTACATCTTCTGAGTTCATTGGTTAACATTTTATTTTGTCTCCATCTCCTGCCTGAGTTTTAGAAATAATTGTTATTGATATGTGTGTGTCCCAATGCTTTTAAATTGGTGTTTTGTTTTGATTTGGCAAATGAGGAATAAGCAAGTAAGGTATAAACAGGAATAGAGTAAATATAGGTTCTTATGAGCATCTGCAAAATTGTTCCTCTTTGTTTTATATAACTAAGGTTATCGCCTAAGTAACTACTAGACAATTAATATGTTTCACTAACAGATTTTAAACATTCCCAAAATGTTCAATTTTTAATAGCATCTAGCCAGAAGATAATTCTGTATGAGACATCCTAAAGACTATTTGCTTTCAAGCTTCCAATCCCTGTGGTTTACTAAACTTCTAATGATTTTCAACAGTTCAAGTCTTTTCATTATTTAGTTTTTTATGTTTGCATTGCAAATCACACACACACATGCATAGATACATATAATTAAAAGGAAAGTGACCTTGATGTTTTTGTCTGCTCAACTGCAATTAAAAAATCTCACCATGGGGATTATATAAATTCATTAAATCACTTCTCAAAATTTATTCTACAAGAGGTCATTGGATGAATACAAATTAAAATCATTTATATTATTTTTCTATTTGAATACATGAAGATAATTTTTTGAAAGAATGTAACAATGATTTGATCTTCATAAAACTAGTAGAATTTTCCATATCTCATACTTATGATCATAAAACTACCTTTTTGAAATTTTACATCATTACTAGCAATATTGTATTCTTAACCTTAGTTTTAAGCAGATGAAAATCTAATTATTTTTCAAACCAATGTATTGATGAGAAATCATTCCAGAGTATTAGTTATTTGGAATTCACTACTAGTATTGTATTATCTCCTCTTTCATCATTTATTCTAACTCTCCTCAAAGCATCACAGAAGTAGTAATTATCAATATCTAGAAAATTCTCCATTGGTTATGTAGACCTGCCACAAAAGCTCAGTGTCCAGGAGGGAAAGTTTCCTGTAAATCTAATATAAATCTATCTTAATGGCCTAATACCTATATTTTTGAAATTTTATTTTGTATCCTAATATAACAATAAGCCACTCATATACAACCAAAACTGTTATTATCTGTCTGTCACTGGGCGAAAGCAGTGGTCTTTTCAGTAAGCCTACTTATTGCTGGTAGTCTCTGTCCTATGAGTTGTGTCCCTTAAAAGTTTGGAGAAAGAAAACCTACCATTTTTTAATTAACTATAACTTTTATTACTGAGAGGATATTTATCTGTAATGCACCCTGGAAAGAACTATGGAGCACATTGCAGATAATCATATAAAAATCAGATGTATAAGAAAAGTAGACACACTGTTTAACTTTTATATTTCTTCAGCAGTACATACTCTTCTGTCTCAAAATTTTTCTCAAGAGCTAGTTTCTTTCTATTTATTCATTTATTTATTTTAATATTACCTAATCTGATGAAGTGAACTAACATTTAATTTGTAAAAGTCTAACACAGGTTAATACAAATGAAAAACATTGATAATAGATACATGTCATTGGGGAAAAAATGAATGTATAGACAATTCATAGAAATGATACAGTAGCCAAAAATACACCCATACAAATATTATATAAACATATCCACATATAAGTTTTATATATTGTGAAATTATATATATATGAAAATGTATCTTCACTTACAGGTTATCATAGGAACATTTATACATCTTACAGTAATACTAATTGGTAACAATCTCTCTGGAGGAAAATTAGCATAATGTTTCAAAAATTTTAAATGCTGAAAACCTTTGATATATTCATGCTACTTATAAGACTTCTGAAAAGAAATAATTAGATAAGTCTAAAAGGGTGGATGCACAATTTTCCAACCTGTGTTTTTTACAGTTAACAAGTAGAAACAATCTATAAAGCAACCATTAGGAAACTGGTAAAATACAGGGTATATAAATGTTAAAAATGCAGCAGTAAGTCCCAAGCAATTATTCTAAAATACCAAAAGTTATAAATGAAAAGTCAGGTTAAAAAATTGTTATGTATTTTTTTCTTGTAATGTATTACATCTATTTATAGTGATGAGAAGGAATTATTGATCTTAGTGCCCACTGGACATTATGGCGACATCTGCCACTCAAGGTACAACTATGGTATCAGCACCTGTGAGGCTTCATTGCTGTCTCTGTCTCATTACTGACCCAAGTAGCCCATGTTGCAGTGTCTGTCTTGGAGCCACATTCTTTTTTACCACAATGACAATTTGACAAGCCCAGTGAGTTATACATTAATTTGCCTCCTTCAGTGGGATTCCTTTCTCATTGTGGAAGAGTGGAGTGAGACTCAGAGACTCTATATCTGTTCCTCTTTCTGCTTCAATTCATCACTGAGCCATTTTCAATCAAGGGAACTCTAATGGCCCAGGAAGACATTTTGATTTGGTTCCGTAGATATCCATGAACAAAGAGGAAGGGAATCCTCTCCACTTATGCGTTCATTCGTCAGCCGATTTAAGAATTTCTATAGCTTCCTTAAGGTGATTCAGAGTTGGGGAGGCTCCTTGCTCTCCATGCTCTCATTTCTCGCTGTCGACGTCTGTGAAAATGCTTATCTCATTAATTTAGTTTGGAATTGACAGTGTCAGCATCTTAGATCTCAATATCCATGACTTGCACCAAACTTTGAAGTTTAGATTTTCAGTCTTCGCATGTGATAGAGAACAGTTTTCACTCCCAGCAGTCAAACCTAGACGATAAGTTTATTGCTCTGTTTTACATCTGTTCTGCTTTCATTGAGTGATGAAATTTATAGATAGTATTCATCTTAATCTGGAAGGTGCCTTTCCAAACAAGTCACAAATAACAAATGTAAATCAAACACAGAGTTTTGGAGAATATTCCAAAGATTATTATATGCATTTTTTTGGTTAAGATTTATATATACCTTTTTTTCATTTTGATCATACAATCTCTATATAATTAATTAAAATAAATGTAAAACAGTAAGGTATTATGTAACTTTATTTATATTTCAATTTTTTTCTAATAACCTCTGAGTTTATTGTGGCCATCAGAAAGATTAATTCACATTTCTCTCTCCAAGCTGTTTGTAGTTCATAGGAAGGAGGTGCTTAATGTATGGTTGTTGAATAACCTAGCATAATTGAAAACTAGTAAATAGCACAACATTCAAAGTATTATTTAAGAAATAAATTATCTTCTGGTCACTGCAATTTTAATTAGTTGATCAAAACACTAGGTGGAATTGACATTCAGGACCTAGGTAAAAATTTGGGAGACTATATTAAAATATATATTATTGACACTGCCCACTGGAACAATGTGTCAACATTTATCTACTAGGTATAGCATAGTGCCCTACTATATGATGTGATCAGACACTGGGGGCAATTAGCTGAATATGTGTTTAATCTAAGATGTATAATTTATTAATTGATACATTTAGGCTTTGTGTCCCAACCCAAATCTCATATTGAATTGCAATCCCCTTAATCCCCACGTGTCAAGAGAGGGACCTGGCGGAAACTGATTGAATCATGGGGGGCCGTTTCCCCCATGCTGTTCTCATGATAGTGTGCAGTTATCATGAGATCAGATGGGTTTATAAGTGGCAGTTTCCCCTGCTCTCCTGTCTCTCTTGCCACCTTATGAAGAAGGTGCTTGCTTCCCCTTTGCCTTCTACCATGATTGTAAGATTCCTGAGGCCTTCCCAGCTGTGTGGTACTGTGAGTACCTCCTTTCTTTATAAATTACTCAGTCTTAGATATTTATTTATGGCACCATGGAAATAGACTAATACACTAATTTTATTAATGCTAACAAGCAATTAAATCTAGTAGAAAAGTTTAATTTTCATTTCAAAATAAGTTAATAATCATAGCAAATAATTGTATAGATGAATAAAATGTTGTATAATAAAGCCTGTTGCTCACACATTTCTTTTTAATTATTAACATGGACGTTTTGTATGTTAGGTACTTGGGAAACTAAACAACTTGTGTAATGTGGCAAAATAATGTCAAAAACTTTAGGACAGAAAAGGCAAGTTAGTTTGACTCCATTAATTCATACCCTCAAAGTCTTCAGTATATTTGACTCAGGTATATTATTTCTAAAAACTGGTTCCATGAAGATACATTGATATTCCCCATTTTTCAAATTATGTGTCTTACATTATTTGGTGGAAATTTCATAATTTTTTAAAATAGTGTAGTAGTTTATATTTTCATCTAGAACATTAAGTAATTTTAGTAAAAAAAAGCAGTTTTCTTCTAAATAAAATAAACAGAGTAAATGACTGCTTTTACTTAATTCAGTTATTTTTTTCAGGATGAGTTCCACTTCCACACAGGTCATTAAGGACATTTGATTTCCGTAGCAAAGACATTATTTAGTAATAATTAAGTAAATGCAACCCTCCAGTAATACATTTAGTTTTGGCCAAGTGTTTACTGTTTTACATTTATTATAAAAGTTTAATAGAAACTATTGATGCAATCTACTTTTCTCAATATCATTTTTAATGGTAACACTTCAGTCCACTTTCCTGTGTTAATAAATATGCAAAGTACAATACTTAAATAACTAGAGATTTTTGTTTTGTTTTGTTTTGCAGCTATGCAGAATAATAATTAGGGCTCACTGAATACTGAAAACCTAATTTTGAAAAAAATAAATAATGTGAATTAAAGCTTGTATTAGATAAACATATTTTATTCCTGTATCATTGAAGAATTTATAATGTTTGTATGGGTAATATGTCATTTAATATACACCTACATTTTTAAAGTTATAAGACTTTTGCACATGAAAAAATACGAGACTTTTTTATTTCTATTGTTGGCAGTCACAGAGTAGATCATATTTTCTATTTATACTTTTATATAGATTAAATTCATACATTCCTGAAATTATGTTCTGTTTATTTTAGTTTTATTTTTTGACTTCCTGGAAGTAAATTTATTATTTTTTATATGTAAAGGAAACCTTGTGACTTAAAAATACAACTCCAAGTATGCTTTTTTAAAAATTGCACATTTTTTCAGATGATTTAAATTACACTTTAGAAAAATTCTATTAAATAGTTGACCCTCTGTTGGCAAAAATATGTGATTAACCTAAACACACTTTATCTGTTATTTTTTCTCAAAAAGTGGGGCCTGGTTTTATATTTTCTTGTACTTTACAAAGAAAGTTATAATTGGGTCTTCTTAGAAGAATTACTAAATAGGAGAATAAATAATTAATTTAAAAATGTAAATTCAAGTTAAAGCACATTGTTTTCAATCAGGCTCTACTTATAAAAACCCTTTCTTGCTTTTATAGAGTCAACTGGCAATCATTTCAATATTTATCATATTTAGTACAATTTCAAATTCTATGCATAAGGGAAAGTAATGTGATAACACGCCTCTCAAAACCTCTGCAACAAAGTACAAAAACATTCACATATCTAATAAAATAATGACTAATTTTAAGTGTTTTATATATTAAATTTCTATCAAATAAATGTTTTACATAAAATATAAGTATATCTTTTAAAATGTGAAGGCAGCATTATGAAAAAGAGTGTAAAGAGTGCTTGTATATGTTAAAATTTGTATATGTTAAAATAGACACAAGGGAAAAATTGACAGGGATTGCACAATGCAGACAGCAGGGAGAATGTGCTGTGCATGGCATTCATGTACCATGTTAAAATCTTCATTGCATTCACTTGTGTTCATGGAATTTGTGCTCAGTTGCCATTATCTACTGGTGCAAATATTAACAATGAGTAAAGCCCTGTGACTTTCATGATGCACTGACGTGATGTCCATAGTTCCCCAACACATATAAACCAGTTTTCATTTTAGAAACTCACATTATACATTACATATAGAACAGAATATAGAGTCCAAACTGGTGCCATGTAGCTTTTATAAGAACTGAGGATGCAGATATGAGATACTGAATAATAAAACCAATATGGCTACAATAGTATTTACAATCTAGTGAGGAAATATGTGGCAATTACATATGCATATTGTGTATCTATTTATATCCATATTTATTTAATTATATTTATCTATGTTCATCTATCTATATACATTTATTTGGCTTATCTATGTCTATGCCTGTATCTATATGTATATAAAATGATGTAAGTGGCTTAAAAGCGGTGCTGAAGAAGTAATTTATGTTTAAGAGTAAATTCTGTTTGTCTATATTACCCTAATACTAAATTCCCAGATTAAAGAAAGATGCAAATGCTTTGACATGGGAGATGGTGTCTATCACCACTTTTCTGAAATATTTGTGGGCTCTGTGGCTACTTTGATAATAGAGTACTATGGAAATTCTGTTATTCCAATATCCTTTCAGGCACTAAGAGACTGGCAACTTCCTCTTCCAGTCTCCAGTAGCATTCTTTGGAAGACTTGTAGAAGTCTGATACACTTGCTCAGGTGACTACATGGAACAGTCCTAAGACAAAATGGGAAGATAGTGGACCCCAGCTGAGCCCAGCTTTCTACTCTCTTCATCAAGTTGACAGGCATGTGAATGACACCATATTGGACCTCTCAGCTAACAGCAGAATAACACCAAATGAGCCCAGTCACAGCCATGGAAGCCCTGGCCAGGCTCCTCACCTCAATCATCTCAAAATATCATGAGATATAAAAAGAAAAGAACTTTTGTTAAGCTACCAAGTTTTGAGAAAGTTTGTTATGAATTAATAGATAATAGGAAAACATAAGTCTGGGAAATAGTAAGGATGCCAAAGGGCAGGATTGAATCAATTGATGTGTTAGAATATTATGGCTACTAAGACTAGGTATAGTTACACTGATTGATTGATTTTTTTTGTTACATAAAATTGAGCATATAATTTTTGAGTCAGGCAAAATGAAAATGTGGATTCCTTTATTCAAAAATCATTAAAACTTTCAATACAACAACAGCAGAGCATTAAATGAAGTGTAGGATCCTTCTGAGTGTGAGGCCGTTGTGACTGTATATGTCACATGCCCGCAAAGTCTGCTTTACAGTGTGTGGATTTAAAATTATACAGTAAGATAATCACACTCCCTGTGGTGCATAAGAGATAGTTTATATTCAATTAATATTAAAATTACTCTTCAGTAGCCAGACCCTATAACATCAAATAATATACCTTTAGCTAGAGTCATGCACCACATAACGTTTCTGTCAATGCCAAACCACATATACAACAATGTTCCCATTACAGTATAAAGGAGCTGAAACGTTCCTATACCCTAGTGAAGTCACACCCATCGCAAATTTGCAACATAATCCATTATTCACATGTTTATGGGGATGCTGCCAGTTGCATAAAAGTAGAGCACATACAAATATTACAGTATACAATACAGTTCTCCCTTTGTATACATGAAGGACTCCTTATACCTAAATCCATCCCATATTGGCATATAGCCTACACGCATACTCCCATATACTTTAAATCATCTCTAGTTATTTGTAATACCTAATATAATGCTTACACATCACTTAATTCCCATGAATTCAACATAGTGCTTGGAGCATGGCAAATTCAAGTTTTTCTTATTGGACTTGGTGGATTTTGTTTTTTTCCTTCTGCAGAATATTTTCCATCCATGGTTGGTTGAATCCACGGACACAGAACCCATGGATATGAAGGGTTGAGTATACCTGATAATGGTAATAAATGACTGTAACTAGTTTACGTATTTATTGAACTATACTTTTTAATCATTATTTTAGAGTGCACTCTATTTCTTTTTTTAAGTTAACTGTAAGATGGCCTCAGCAGGTTCATCATCAGGTATTCCAGAAAAGGTATTGCTATCATTGGAGATGTCAGCTTCATGTTCCCTGTATGTTATTATCCCTGAAGACCTTCCAATGGGACAAGATGTGAAGGTGAAAGACAATGATATTGATGATCCTGACCCTGTAAAGGCCTAGGCTATTATGCGTGTTTGTCTTAGATTTTAACCAAAACAGTTTAAAAAGTATATAAAATATAGAAAGAAAAAAAAAACGCTCATAGGATAAGTATATAAAGAAAGAAAATATTTTTGTAGTTTTACAACGTATTTGTGTTTTAAGTGGTGCTATTACAAAAAAGTCAAAAAATTAAAAATTCTGTTTATAAAGTGAAAATGTAATAGTAAGTTAAAGTTACTTTATTATGAAAGAAAATTAATAATAAGTTGAATGTAACCTACCTCTACAGTGCTTATGAAATCTACAGTAGTGTACAGGAATGTGCTAGGTCTTCACATGCGCTCACCACTCACTCATCACTCAACCAGAAATATCTGACTCATCAAAGGCAATTTTCAGTCTTTCTAGCTCCATTCGTAGCCAGTGCCCTATACAGTTTTAAAAAAATCATTTATACTGCATTTTCAGCTTATCTTTACTATCTTTTGGTATGTTTAGATATACAAATACATTGCGCCTAATTGTATATAGCCTATTACACAGGTATACACAATACCTAATTTAGGTATTTACTTCATGATATAAGTGTAGTGTACTGTGAAAATAAGGATCTTAAAACTTTATTCACCTATACTAAATTCCTTTCTGATTCCACATACTCATGTTTACTTCCTGTGCTGGTTTTATGTCTATCTAATTTAGGTATTGTATATACCTATACAGTAGGCTATATAGCCTAGATGTATACTAAGCTATACCATCTAGGTTTGTGTAAGTTCACTCTATGTGGTTTGCACAATGATAACAATTCCCTAATGACATATATCTTGGTGTATTTCAGTGATTAAATGGTCCCTGACTATATTATGACCAGCTCCATGTATCAGTATATGCCTTAAGTTACAGAGGCATAGAAAGAGCATTCTGTTACAGCTAAGAAAACAAAGATAAAATTAAAATGTGAATCAAAACCTAAAAAGGTCATACTGACCAGACATATATTTATAGGAAATATAAATTGCATATTCTGGGGGAAATATATAGTGAAAGTGAATAGTTCAAAACATTTTCTTTGAACAGCACCATTCAATTGTCTTTAAACAATAACTTATTGAATTTAAATTACATGCAGTCTTAAACATACTTAAAGGTGTTTTGTCCTTTAAATACTATCATATTTTCTTTTTTGATATGCAGTACTTCATGATGTAAGTGTGGTGTATTGTGAAAATAAAGATTTTAAAACTTTATTCACCTATCCTAGATTCCTTTCTGATTCCACGTGCTCATGTTTACTTGCTGTGCTGGTTTTATGTTCAGCACCAGATTATTCATCAATTCCAAATATATCTGCCAGACTCTTTTACATAAATTACCAACAAATCCATCCACTTTATTTGTATAGTTATTTATTTTTTCAGAAACTTCTGTATGTAATCTTTTAGAGTTCTGTCTATAAAAGCCTGATAAGTGAGCAATACTAGTGTAGAATAGGTCTTTTATTTTAGAAGACCTGGGAAAAACCTGAAAACAACATTCCTTGTTCCACTAAAAGCATATACATGACCAATGAAGTAGTGATAACATTCTAATACAGATGATATCCTCCTCTTAATCTGTTTCCTGCTCATTTATTTCCAAAATAGGCACATAAGTAGGAACCCAGAGGAGTGATTTTATAATTTTGCCTCCTGGTTACAGAATCCTACTTAGCTATCTTCTTTAAAGATAACTTTTTTATTTAAATAAATCAAGATCAATGTACAAAAACCATGTACATTATAGAAATAATTGGAATTGAAATAAGTAAAATATGAAGAACACTCTTTCATTAACCATTTATTTCAATAATAATCACCTGCTGTATATCCTAACAGAATTTAGTCTATGTATATAGCAGTAAGTTAACATGCTTCCTGAAAACATGCTTAAACCTTACAGTGTATCTTTCCTTAAAAATCAGTTTATCTAGCATAACATTGAATGACTAAATATAAATAAATGCATCACATTTATTTAACATGTGCTAAACTATTAGATGTGATTATTATTTCTATATTATGAATATTTTAATTAACCTTGTTGCAACTAACTTTGCTAGGAAGCTCAAGTATATCTTTATAATATTGTCATCAAAATGAAAAATCTGGTGCAAAGCACTGCATATTTTTCCAGCTTTTCAAGCATATTACACAATTGACCACAAGTAAGGGCTTTGTCTTCTTTCTAAATTTTAAACAAAGTCATTAAATTAAATACTTTACCTACAATTTTGATCTACATGCATATTATATATTGCAAGTATTTATGTAAACACTCATAAAAGTTGCAAAAAAACATCCTAATGAGATAGATATTCTTTTAATTTTCATTTAATAAAAGTAAGGCACAGAATATTTGAACAATCTGCCTATGGTTTTGTTAACTTTTAAATGAAAATTGAGTAATCTGTGATTTAAATCTATGGAGGCTTAATTGAGAGTTGATACAGTTAAACACTATATATTTAGGCCTGTTTTAAAGCATATAAAATCTTTATATATTAACATTATGAAAATATTTTAATGAAACACTGACAGCTTCCCAAATGGTTAATGTCAAAGCTACCAGAAATCACTGCACATTATTCTAGAGATAAATGCACTTTCTTCTATACTACTGTACATCTACAAATATTCTACATCTCTGAAAGCAAGGATAAATTTGTTGCTACTAGGTAACCATTATGCTGGGTGTTTAAATGCCTTTGCAAGTTTTGTGATCTAACGCTTAAGAAAATTTACCTTGAAGAAAAATATGTGGTGACCATTAATACTTGTGAGAACAGAATGGTTTTACTAAATATTTATTTTCTCTTGTTTAGCATTTATCTTACTAAATTATTATATTATCTATTTCCAGATATTTCTTCTCTACAAAACTGGGAAATAATTAATGGTTGAAACCATCTGTGCTGATTATTGGGTCCCCAGTACTCTACACAGCAGAATGACTGTTACACATCATGTTTTCATTTATTGATTCAATAAAAATGTATTTAGCACATACTATTTAACTAACAATATGTTGGCACTAGAGATTAAATATAATACAAGACAAACAAATCCTCTGCACTTGCCGGTCTTGTACCTTAGTGGAAATAACAAACCAACTAATAAATATTTGAATTACCCCGTATATTCTTAGAATATACTAAATTGGCTTACCAAGTAAATTGGTATGAGCATAATTAGGAATGTTTTGGGTGTGATGTAAGCTTGCTGGCCAGATATCCGGCTTGGGTGTTGATCTGATAAGCCATCGTGTAGCCATATGTTGGAGCCTATTTTAGACAGCACAGTCAAGAAAAGCTTCTTTAAAGGGTATAGCTTTATCAGAGTCCTGTAGCATGTGAGCTGGCCCACATGAGAAAACGCAAGTAAGAACAGTCCACATCAAGAGAACAGAAAGCACAAAAGCCCTGAGGCAGGAGGGAGCTTGATATAATTCAGAACTAATGGGAGAAGACAAAAGAGACCAGAAAGGAGTGGACTTTTGAGCTAGATGAGAAGATTCATGAGATGAGAGGTTGGAAATGAAACCAGAAGAAAGTTCATTCGGGCATTACAGGCTAAGGAATTTAGATTTCAACAAAAGTAAAAAAATCAAATAAAAAGTTTTAAGCAGGGATGAAAGCAATGTGATATGATCTACAATTTTAAAAATATCACTCTGACTTTTCCATTTGAATGGATTGGAGGGAATGGTATTTGTTGAAAAGAAAGAGACCATCTGGGAAGTTGTTGCTCTAAACTAGGCTAACGCAATGGCAGTTTGAACTAAGGTAGAAGTAGTGAAAGTGGCATAAAGAGTCTATTTGAGATATACTCTGCATTTAGCAATGATAGAATTGTAAAAAGTTTAATTGATTCTTTTGTTTTAAATAAATTTTGAGCTCCTTGAAAAAAATGGGCCATTGTTAGGCTGTCTTTTAATAACATCATGCTTGTAATAGAGCTTTACCGAAGTGCTAAAATAATTGTTTTATTTTAAATTAATGTTTTCTTATAGATAGTAAACATCTAAACTTAACTATATCAAGTTTCTCCTTGACCCATACACATAAATTTTAACTTTTTCCTTTCCCAAATTAGAACATTTTGTTTTCTTTCTATGATGTCTGATACCTAACCTAGCCCCAGAAAAATTTAAGGAGATTCTATGTTTCTGACATTATTCGTTGAGACTCAAAGTCAAGTATATCATATACCTTTTTTCCCAAAGATTTCATAATTTACAAAGAAAAGAAAACTGTAAAATAATAATTGTATGTAGTTATCTTTCCTTTAGTATTATACTGGGTGTGTTTTAAGCCAAAATTATCTGAGAAAAGCTGGGCATTTAAAAAAAATTATTTGAAGATACTAGATTGTTGCCAAAACTGTTAGGACTTGCTGCGGTTAAAATCCTAGGGAGAAAAAAAAATCTAAGCAAATTTTTAGAGATCAGAAACAAATCTATATTATTATGGAGCTTAAAGAAATAATCTTGAATTGATATTTAATGAGAGGCTATTTTTGCACTACAATTTTAAGGTTCCCAACAGAAACAATTGTAATTTTCCATAAGACATTTCTGAATAGTTTTTCATTAACTATTATATACTTCATCTTGAAGAGCATGAATAGAGATAAATTTAACTAAAACGTTTTCAAAGCAATTACAATCAATCACCTACCATAACAACTGGAAAATTTAATTAATGTTCTAAAGAAAGGATTAACTTTGAGTGACTTATTTTGGTAAATTTTCAGAAAACAAAAGCTGGATGATGCACCTCAATTAACTGAAATCTTACCTCTCAATGAATATCAGTACTCTTACTATAATTTTTATTGCTATACTTATATTTCTTTTATAACACCCATCAGAGGTTTACAGATATATGTTATATATATGTATATATAATTCATTACTTTCAGTGTTCCCTTTCTCTATTAGATTATAAACTCTATGATAGCAGAGGCATTTTGCCTAGTGCTTTTCACACTGTCTCATTGTATTGTGTCTCATTATTTCAACCCACTTCTTTGTTTTAACGGTCCTTAGAAATATGTTGTATTATGTCTTGCTATTTTTATGGACTATATTTTTTAAGTCTTGCCTCCTTAATTTATTATATATTATATATCTTGTTATATATATCTCCATTTATTAAAAAAGCATCTAGACCTCTGAACTCATTAGTGTCTGACAGACTCTTCAATTCCATTTCACTATATCAAAGTTAACTTCTACAATACACAAATAAATAATATGACAGTCATAGGCTTTCTTTGTAAAGCTTTGAAATCCTATATATTTGTATTTTCAGCATTTTATTATGTAAAAATATCTGTTTGGTTAATATTTTGCATCAGAGTATTCATAAAATACCATAGTAATTTACATATATATGTTTTTTGTTTTGTTTTGTTTTGTTTTGTTTTTTTAAAGCATACTGAGTGTCAAGCTATTTTGTTAGTCTGATTCCAGGAACATTTCTAAGGGTTTTAATAATACCTTTTTCCAATAGAAAGATTAAGTAGATCAACTGAGTGTTGTTGAGTTTGGTGTTCTGCAAACAGGGCAAGGTGCCAGCATGTTTACCTCTGTGCCTCATTGCCAAACACAGTGGTTCCCTCTTCAGTAAATAGAAGAAGGTCCTCAAACTCACTTACTGAAAATGTGGACTTTGCTCCTGCAGTAGGTATAACACTCAGGGCTGTTATTATCTTCTATATTTTTAATTGTTAACCTTTTTTTAACAAAACTAATAGAACACTGAAATATAAATTACTTGTACTTCATGGAAGTTCAAGCTCCTTTGTGCGTAAAAAATTGGTGCTTCTAGACAAAACAGATCTGTAAAATGTGTGGGGTTTTTTGTTTCTCTTTGTTTTTGTACTTGTTTTTCTCAGAACGCAGTAACAGTTAATTTCCAAAAGCAAGGGAAAGGTGATGGCCCTAATCAATATTAAAATCAATATTATAGGATAGCATTCAGAATAGTTAGCAATCAGAGATCTTTGAAGTGGTTAGATTCTAAAAGAATTTTTAGGACTTTAAACGTAAAGACCTCTGTCTTAACTTGAATTCCTTAAAACCCACAACTCACTTGAAAACACAGACATTAATTTTTTGTTAGAGAATTCAATCCTATGGAAGAAAAGATGAAGAAAAAAAAAACAAATTGATGATGCCCATGTTACCACTTCTATCTATCAGTTTGCTGGATACCCTATAGGCAGAACAGAAGTTCAGATAAATAAATAAATATTGTAATGATTTGAGAGAAAATAATAAATATGTTATTATTTACAGCAGAAAATAAATATATAAAATAGAAAAGGTCCAAGGTCTAAGAACCAAGACACCAGAATAATTAAAAGATGAAGAGTATGGGAGAAACAGAAAAGGAGTGGGAGAAGCAATAGTCAGAAAGGCAGGAGGGAAATGAGGAGAGTGTAGTATCTATCGATATAAGAGAGAAGTGAGTTTCAAAGAGAAGCAAGTGATCGAACATATCAAATAAATAGTTCAAAAATAATTGAGGATTTTAGCAAGGTAGAGATCATGAAATCTATAAAAGCACTTTTTTTGGAATGATGGGGGCAAAAATCTGAATGAAAACCATTGGAGAAAGAATGGAAGATAAGCAAAAAGATAGCAAAAAATAAGGGGTACTAGAAAAATTATTATTTAATATAATAATTTTATCTTGATAAAACCCTGTATTAGAAGAGGCAACATGTGTAAACTCTGTCTATCTCAGATAAATGAGACACACTAGTCAATGTAGATAGAATATACAACTTTCAGTGAGTTTTGCTTTGAAGGGAAGGAAATAAACATGGTGGCAGCAAAAGGAAAAAGTGGGATCCAGACAGATGTTTGCTTTGTTTTGTTTGTTTGTTTTCAGATGGCAGAGATGGTACATGCTAGTGTGTTGATGGAGCTGAGCCTGTAAAGGGTAAAGAGCTGTAAATATACAGTAAAGATGGTAGAATTGATTGGGTTATTTCTGGGAGTAGTCAGTAGGCAGAAGATCTAGTGAAAAAGAGGATACCTATTGGATGACATAGAAGCATGAATAATCCATTCATAAAAATCATAATAAAGGTAGAAGGTTGGGCACAGATACAGTTCCCAAGATGTGAAGATAGAAATCTGTAGCAGTCTCAGTGAAACAGAAATGGAATTCAATGCCTAAAATTAAATACTACATAAAGTTTTGTGTCAGTATAAGCTACACATATTTAATGTAGCCAATGAAGTTTTAATTCATATGGTGGAACATGTGATTAGTCATCCCCAAAAGTATTAATAAAACCTAATTTATACTATACAGCAAATCACATTGTATATAGTTTTAAGAAACAATAAAATTAAAGTAACACTATAAATAATATTGTAACATTACATCTTTTTATGATAAATAGTACATTAATATATTTTCTAGAGTTCCTTTAAAATTAAAAGAAAAAATCTATCTCCTGTAGATATTTAAAAATCACATAATGTTAATGAAAAACTTGCAGAATATAAAATACAGTAATGTATCATGTTAGCAAACAAAAATACTACTTTTAATTAAATAGATTTAGATATATATTCTAATTCCGCATACTCTTTCGATAAATTCAGATAATTACTCTTACAACCCGCTATATAAAGATACTATAATTATATCATCATGTAATACCGCGTATTTTCCGCGACAACTGGTTTGGAGGTATGCCTGACCACAAAGAAATTCATGGCACTTCTGCGTAGGAAAATAGAAGAGAAGAGGTTCTCCAAACAGCTCAGCCAAGTCAAGGGATCCCTTCAAATTCCCGAAAAAGATTCATAATTTTTGATCTGCAGTCTAACTTTACTGCGCATCGGATTTTTGAACCTAAGGAAAGTTAAGTCTGACGATGCAACAACAAAATTTATAATTTAGGGAAAGCATGCTATGCATTTCTTTACAATTAGAAAAATTAGACAGGAAGCATTAAATTCTTTAAACCAAACTCGGACAATTGAGTTAAATATAAATATTCTGCACATGTAACAATAATTTATGATGAGACTTACTGAGCAAAGCAACAGTGAATACTTAAATTTACAAATAGTTATTGACGTGTTAATCGAAAGTACGTGAGCTACCAAAATAAGTTATCATTCTACTATATGATTTTAAAATATTCTAGTAGTATAATGTGATAGATCTACAAATGAATGAAGGAAAGAATGTAAAGGTAAGGAAAGGATAAGAAGCAAGAAGGGAAAGAAGGTAAGAATGCAACAAGGATACGCAAGGATAGAAAGAAAGGAAGAAAAAAGACCAGGAAGGAAAGGGAAGGAAGGAGAAAGGAAGGAGGGTAATAAATACTGATTTTAAATAAATTTCTTTTGACATTATCATCCAACAGGAAGGAATTAGAAGTGGATATGTCCTTGTGATATTTCAGGCATTTGAGGTAAATTTTATCATATCTAAGGATATTGGCAAGTGGTTCCTAATAATATAAATAATTCGCATGTATATTAATATATATGTAAAGTATCATCAATCATCTTTAAGGAAAAATATATGTTCCTTACTGACACATTCATTTTAATTTTTAGTAATGTTCTATTGCACTACTGCTCTTGGCAGTTGTTATGTCTGGGAGGGCACGACAACATGTGTGTGTGTGTGTGTGTGTCAGGTGGTGACGGGCAGACTCATCCCCAATGAAGAAAAAATTGTATTTAAATTTCAGTTAGTCGGATAATTATAGATTAATATGCAGCAGTAAAAAAAAAAAAAAAAAAAAAAAAAAAATTTTAACATATTTTTTGACATTAGTGATAGATGAGAATGGTTTGGCAATGTGAGACCTAAATAAGCCTTCTTACATTTTGATTGGGGTAAAATATTCTAATCAAGAACGCTCGTACTTTATTTCATATGCCTCAATGAGCTCAGATTTATTAAAATGTTATCTCTGAAATATTTATCTAAGAATGGGTCTTTGTGCGTGCATGCATTATAAAGATTTTCATATTTTGGCCATTAGATTTAGTTCCACAATATTTAGGTACACCTGGTTAGCAGATACTGTTGTGTTGCCCCTTAAACACTCAATGAAAATGAGCATTTCTAAAGCATTTCTGGATTGTATAGGTTTGACAACCTGTAGTATGTCATTATGTTTATGTTCAGACAAAAATCTTTGATACATAAAACAGACACAGATGACAGCACTGAAACTGCTGCAAAGAATCAAAGGAAGAATGACACTGTAAAAGTTAAAACACATGCTTGGGGGTTGCCCAAGATTCCAAGGGAAAGGTCAAGGAGACAGTGAAGAAACATAGGCTTTTAGATCTCTATGTGAATCTTATGATGTTATAAATGCATAAACTTTGTTGCATTCTGATAGTATAGTCCAGCAATTGAATCAGGTCTAAACACCTGACCAGAGATTGCTCATGACTCGATGAAAAGGAATAAAGGGAAGGAGTAAGTGTTGTGTAAAACTATGTGAAAATAATCCTCTAAGATAGTGATGTTAAGATTTTTGTAAGTATATAAAATGCTTTCAGTTATATTTGTAGTTAGTGGCTATCTTTTACAATATGAGAATATAATTAGAAAGTCTTTTCAGTTTTACTGAGATGTGCTGCATAAAAAAGGGAAGAAAAAAGCTTTCAATCTTTTTCTGTATTTTGAGGAGCCTTGGTTAGTATTAGGTCGGCGCAAAAATAATTGTGTTTTTTGCCATTAAAAGTAATAGCAAAATGTAATGACACGTATGTTTGCACCAACCTAATAACTTATAGTTGCCTAGCCCATTTTGCATGCTAAATTCACTTGAAAAATAATGTAAATATATATGGTGAAAGCAAGTCACTGAAATAATTGAATTGCATGTTCAATTATTGTATGTTCAATTGAATTGTATATTGCACAAACATTTCCTCTGATTATAGTCAAGTTCCTTAGATTAATCTAAAATTTATTTTGCAGAAGTAGAAGAACCAGCTTGGAACAGCACATAGCAGAGCCTGTTGGGGTGTGGGGAGTGAGGGGAAGGAACTCAGAGGATGGGTCAATAAGTGCAGCAAACCGCCATGGCACATGTATACCTATGTAACAAACCTGCAGGTTCCGCACATGTATCCCATTTTTTTAGAAGAAATAAAGAAAAAATAGAAAATATGGCACTTGACAGTGTCATCAAAAGTATTATTTTATAGTGTTCCTATATTTAATAATAGTTTTTTGGAAGATCATAACCGTTTTGCTGATTTACTATGGTAATCCCTCACACCACCTGTGCATGATATTATTTAAGAACTGGAAAGACAGTGTTATAAAAATGAATGATTTTCTTTGTCATTGGTAAACAAACAAATAACAAATAAACAAAAACACTGGGTACATTCTTTGTTGATAGAGTTTGGTGATGATCCAACTACTTGTCCCATAGGTAGAGTTTTATATCTCCACAGCTTGAAGCAATAGAGTAGCTAAAAGATAAAGCTTGCAAGTTGAATAGTCAGCTTGAATATATATTCATGTCTTTCTGTCCACTTGAATTAAATGTTCTTAGAGAGCTGAATGTGCTTTGTGCATCTTTTCAAGCTGAGGATAGAAGTAAACAGCATGGTTCTAGCAAGATACCACGATAGCTGTTAATCTACCAAGCAGTCCATTAGTATTTGTCACTTTGAATTAACAGAGTTTTTATGTCCATCATTTATTCAAACTCACTGAGTTATAGATGGATTTGTAGATGGGTTAAATGTCTTTAATTCTCAGAAACCATCCATGTTGAGAATTTTATAAATTTATTTTTCTGTACATTAAACCCCCATATAATGCACTTTTCCAAGACAG
Source organism: Rhinopithecus bieti (assembly GCF_001698545.2). Classification (NCBI taxonomy): domain Eukaryota; kingdom Metazoa; phylum Chordata; class Mammalia; order Primates; family Cercopithecidae; genus Rhinopithecus; species Rhinopithecus bieti. The sequence goes on from NW_016819946.1 coordinate 112,274, forward strand.
ATTATTACCTGAATGATTTAACAGGTTCAAAGTTTCTAGCTTCCTACTATTTAAAAAATGAAAAAATTAGATAGTGATTCATTTCAAAGAAATTGTATTCAGTTGACTTGTTATTTCTTACCAATGCACCAATGTTTTCATATATCTCTAAGCATTTAAACATGTTAATCCCCAAAGTGTATTACTATTCATTAAGTTCTATGTTGCTTTAAAATTTTCAAAATTAAAACTTTATTTTGGTA